>NC_142950.1:10719894-10721706 GCF_046866305.1 Octopus bimaculoides
AGTAAAAGAGATGTAAATTAGAAATGTATGTATATAAGTACACAGATGTACATATACATGCATCTACATACATATATACATACATACATACATACATACATACATACATACATGTGTGTGTGTGTGGTGGGGCGTATGCACAGAGTGACCTGTAAAGAATGGATACACAGTCAAAACTGCATATGCTCCATAATTTTATTCCACTTCCATCAACGAACAACATTTTCACCATGGTTTCCGTCATTAGTGATGCAAAAGTTCGATGCACTTTGTGAGATTCACATCAACCCGATGCAAGTAGCTCCACATTTCCGTCAATTTGAAATCTGAGCGTTCCTTCAGATGATTAAAAAGTTTATGGTCACCCTGTGTGTGTGTGCGTGTGAGCGTGTTTGTGTATCTACATATACTTATATATATATGTATATATATATATATATATATATATATATATATATATATATATATATATATACATACATTTATATATGTGTGTGTGTGTGTGTTTTGTGGTTGAATGCGGTCATTGCACCCATCCCCATAACAGATATAGAAGCAAGTACCGCTCTGTCACAAAGGAAAACACACACACTGCTGTGCTGTATTGTATCATTAAAAACAAATTTCCTTAATATCCTGCTATTTTCGACCACCTAAAGTATAATTATATGCATACCTACCTACCTACCTACCTACCTACCTACATACATACATACATACATACATACATAATACCAAAACAGGAAATTGGAAATATTTTGGTATTATTTATTCACCATTACACGTGTTTCATTTGTTAATAGCATTTATAACGTTTTACATGTTAGATAGATGTTTAGGGAATTTCCTATATGAAATTCTTCAGATGGAAACAAAATTATAATACTTTTTTCTCGATATAGTATTTTACTTTTTCCTCTTTCTGAGGAATTTCGGTTAGGAAATTCCTTAGATATCTGTATGTAACATGTAAAACTTTGTAATTTCTATTAGCAAATGAAACACGTGTAATGGTGAATAAATGATACCAAAATATTTCTACTTCCCTGTTTTCTTGTACATTAATTCTGCAAATGGACAGAATGGACTAAGCAGAGCAGGAGGATACATGTGGGATAGAAAAGTCGCTGAGGAGATCAAAGACGTGTGACGAAAGATTTCCAGACAATGGACATAAGATAAAATGAGAACAATAATAAATTAAAGAAGAACGAATATATAGTGCGTGTGTTTACTTAGCAAGAAAATGAAAATGACTATCCCGAAATATAGCAAAATCCTGCAAATGTTATTTTCATAATCTTCACTTTTGATATGAATTTTGACTAAAATATAGCAACAACTGTGACTATTTATTTCGCTTAGCCGTAACGATAATAATAACTTGATATTAACACTCTGTATACTCATGCTTAAGGAAAAAAGCGTCAGTCAGAGCAATGATAAGAAATTGAATAATATGATAAGGGAATAAGAAATTATGCTAGAAATTCCATTAGCTTACGGATGTTTCAGCTATAAGATGCAATGTACTCATAATGGAGTGCTTGTATATTACACCATAGCTTCATCGGAGTTTCATAAATGGAGCGCAATTTTATTTGAAAAAGCATTTACATTTATATATATGTACAGAAGATATTACCATCGAAAAACTTCTTACTTCATTTCTTACGTATGATCATGCATTTTCGATAGTAATGTGTGTGTGTGTGTGGGGGGGGATTGTGGGTGTAAACACTCACAATATATATATATATATATATATATATATATATATATATACTATGCATTTTCGATGGTAACACACAC
>NC_142950.1:10722206-10759706 GCF_046866305.1 Octopus bimaculoides
TATATATATATATCTATTCTATATATATAATATATATATATATATACGTATATATATAAGTATATATATAATATATATATATATATATATATAAGTATATATATATATATATATATATATAAGTATATATATATATAAGTATATATATATATATATATATATATAAGTATATATATATATATATATAAGTATATATATATATATATATATATAAGTATATATATATATATATATATATAAGTATATATATATAAGTATATATATATATATATATATATATATATATAAGTATATATATATATATATAAGTATATATATATATATATATAAGTATATATATATATATATATATAAGTATATATATATATATATATATATATATATATATATATAAGTATATATATATATATATATATATAAGTATATATATATATATATATAAGTATATATATATATATATATATATATATATATATATATATACTTTTATTCTTTAATTCTTTGGCATGTTTCAGTCAGTAGACTGCGGACGTGCAGGGGTACCGCCTTGATGAAAATTTAATAGAATGAATCGACCCCAGTACTGTTTTTTCAAAGCCAGGTACTTATTCTATCGCCCTCTTTCTTGCCGAACCGCTCAGTTACGCGGACGTAAACAAACCAACACCGGTTGTCAAGATGCGGTGTCAGACAAACGCAAACACACACAAGCTCCCCACCCACATATATACGACAGGCTTCTTTCAGTTTCCGTCTACCATTACTTATTTGTATGTATATATGTATATATATAAATATATATATATATATATATACATATACATATATATATATGTACATATACATATATATATATAAGTAGATATACATATATATATATGTACACATGCACACACGCACACATATAAACGCAAACATGTGTGTGTGTGTGTGTGTGTGTGTGTGTGTGTGTGTGTGTGTGTGTGTGTGTGTGTGTGTGTGTGTGTGTGTGTGTGTGTGTGTGTGCAGAGGCAGGCCTGCCAGCGATACGCGGCACGCAAGTGCACTGCATCACACGGATTACTGAAAAAAAAAAAAAGGAAAAACATCTACTTTGCTCACATGACAGGAGAAGCTTGAAACATTCGGTTCCGCTTTCTCGCCACTACATACGGATTTATTCAAATTGACCAAATTTGGAAATGTCAACAACAAAAAATGACTAAATCTTATTATTTATTTATTTATCTATTTATATATGTATTTTCTACTTCAATCGGCCTCCACTTACATGCATGTCACCATACCGCGCCAAGAACCCCTTCTCCTTATCCTGCTATTAGCTTCGCTCTGTCCTCAATTTCATGTTGTATGTCTCCACCAATGACATCGATGTAATTGCAATAGCTTTCGTTCTCCACTAGGGCGCGGAAGTGTCGCAAATACAACATCTGCTATGCCTTATATGCAGCTCGAAAGCAAAGGCCAGCAAAACTTAATCTGCGTTGATCAATGATCATAATTAGTAACGGTTGTAGAATGCGTTGATAAATATCGTTGATCATATGTTGATGTTTTTAAAATGCACTTGGAACACCCAATCCAAGGTTCCAAGCAAACACACACACACTCACGCGCGCGCGCGCACAGACACACACGCACACGAGAGGATGCTGATAAATTCCTGGTTTTAAGAGTGTCGCGAAAGGCCCAACCTTCCGAGTTCTTTTAAAAAAGCTTAGAATTAATATTTTGATGTATTTGGGAAGTCTAAGTATTTTCAGACAATTGCAAAATAAGTTTTAAAAAATCTTTAATTCTTCAAAAATCCGGTACAAATTTTTCATGATTCAAAACGTTGCTTACTTTTTACTCAACCGGATATCTATCTATCTATCTATCTATCTATCTATCTATCTATCTATCTATCTATCTATCTTGGAAGTTCCCGGTTTTGTCCATTCTCATGTCACACCAGCGAAAGTCTTCTTGGGCCAATAGCTGGGGGTAGTGCAGAGCAAGCTACACCCTCTGAAAATTATTCACCTATACAAGTACTTCTTGTACATCAAATCTTAGTAAAATCATTGAATTGATTGGTAGAAACATTAATATGTACTTATGATTTACTCTGAAATGTCTCAAACAGATTCAGTAAATGGCAAAAAAAGGCTTGGGGACGTCAGGAAAACAGGTCTGGCTCGGTAGGTGTCGCAGTGTATCACAGGCTGGGCCCAGTCGTCATCTTGCCACTGTGGTCAAACAATCTTCAAAAAGAAGAAAATATAAACATCCTCTGAATTTTGGCTGTTGGAATGTGCGCACACTTCTCTATAATAATTTCAACAAGAAGCCAGAAAGGCGTACTGCACTTATTGCATGCGAGCTTAAAAGATATTCCCTTGATATAGCTGCGCTCTCTGAAACTCGTCTGTCTGGTGAGGGTCAAATAAATGAACCTACTTATGGATATACTATCTTTTGGAGAGGCCTACCTGAGGGTCAGCGTAGAGAATCTGGTGTTGGGTTTGTTCTCAAGAATTGATTAGTATCCGCCATTACAGAATTTCCAAGTGGTATATCTGAACGAACCATGTCATGCCGTATAAAACTGACAAAAGGTAGGTTTCTTACCGTTGTCAGTATTTATGTACCAACAATGTCTCGTTCTGATCAAACTGTAGGACAGTTTTATGATGATCTAGTACAATTATTGAGTACCAATTTCTTATTTCTTTATTGCCCACAAGGGGCTAAACATAGAGGGGACAAACAAGGACAGACAAAGGGATTAAGTCTATTAGATCGACCCCGGTGCGCAACTGGTACTTAATTTATCGACCCCGAAAGGATGAAAGGTAAAGTCGACTTCGGCGGAATTTGAACTCAGAACGTAAGACAAACGAAATACCGCTAAGCATTTCGCCCGGCGTGCTAACGCTTCTGCCAGCTCACCGCCTTGATTACCAATTTCTGACAAGCAGATCATATTGGGAGATTTCAACGCAAGAGTTGGAAATGATTACATTTCATGGCTTGTTTTAGGCCGGTATAGGATTGGGAAATGTAAAAATGGAATAGCTCTTATAACGTTTTGTACTGAGAATAATCTGGTTGTTACCAACACTCTGTTTAAGCAGAAAAATAAATATAAAACCACCTGGATGCACCCAAGATCTAAGGACTGGCATCTCATAGATTATATTTTGATCAGAAAACGTGATATGAAAGATGTTTCTAGTGTTTGGGCCATGAGAGGAGCAGAGAGCTGGACGGACCATCGTCAAGTGTGTGGAAAAGTGAATTTTTCGATAATGCCTAAGAGTCGACAGTCCAACACCTGTATATATACTAAGGTCAAGTTGGGTGTGAAGTCGGGGTGTTTCCAGAGAAGCACTCAACCCGAATACTGGGGTATCAACACTGTCGGGATCCAAGTCAAAACCAGAATACTTCAGATGTAGAAAATCATCCAAGTTTCACGACGATTATACCCTCATATGGCTTTGACGAAGAGGAAATAATATTTGTCTTCTTATATATGTGTGTGTGTGCGTGTGTGTGTGTTTGTGTGTGCGTGTGCGTGTGCGTGTGTGTGTGTGTGTGTGTGTGTGTGTGTTACGGAGATGTACTTGCATAGCAAGTGACCTGATCTGAGATCGTGTGCTGAAACAAAAACAATTGCAGCATGGAAGGTGTTTATAAGCCATTTAAAAACACACAAAAACCGTTAGATTCACTTCAACATTTAAATTTAATTTGCCAAAATATTTTCGTCGCTTTGAGACCGCGACCTGATCAGCACGGAATTTTGTCAGTGAACAGGTCGCGGTCTCAAAACGACGAAAATATTTTGGCAAATTAAATTTAAATGTTGAAGTGAATCTAACGGTTTTTGTGTGTTTTTAAATGGCTTATAAACACCTTCCACGCTGCAATTGTTTATATATATATATATACCGTATATTCTAGCATATAAATTGATGTAGTATATATAGTGTAAACATTCAAACATACTGATTGTCACTATCTCTGCAAATCCTACATTTCACATGAAATTTTTGGTAGGATGAAAAAGTCGACTCATCTGAAAAAGTCGACTTCTACGCCGCGAAATACAGTATAAGATTGTGGGGTTTCAATATCGTAACTCCTGATCAATTTATTTTCATTCTTTCTTCTTTTTTATTTTTTTATTAAAAGAAAAAAAAACCTAAACAGCATACGCGCAGGAGTGGCTGTGTGGTAAGTAGCTTGCTTACCAACCACATAGTCCCGGGTTCAGTCTCACTGCGTGGCACCTTGGGCAAGTATCTTCTACTATAGCCTCGGGCCGACCAAAGCCTTGTGAGTGGATTTGGTAGACGGAAACTGGAAGAAGCCCGTCGTATATATATATATATCAGCATGGCCGCAGCTCTGAGCTGAAACTTTGAAATGAAATGAAATGAAATATATATATATATATATGTGCGTGCTTGTGTGTCTGTTTATCCCCCCCCCCCAGCATTGATTAACAACCTATGCTGGTGTGTTTACGTCCCTGTAACTTAGCGGTTCGGCAAAAGAGACCGATAGAATAAGTACTAGGCTTACAAAGAATAAGCTCTGGGGTCGATTTGCTCTACTATAAAGGCGGTGCTCCAGCATGGCCACAGTCAAATGACTGAAACAAGTAAAAGAGTAAAAGAGTTAAAAGAGCATGTTAACTTTAATTTGTCCCTTCTTTATAAACTAGGTCGCGGGAGTGATTTAAAGGAGTCCTGACTGTTGTTTCTAGCAGGCTGGAAGTGCGACCACATCCAGGCTCTCTGGTGTACACGTCGCCGTCGTCCTTGTTGTAGTTGGGAGAGACGTTAGGGTATAAAGGAGATGCAAGCAGCGACGGTGGGTGTGGCATCAGATGATATGCATGACCAAGGAGAGAGGAGAGAGGAAGGGGGTTAGAGACATCAACCAATCACTGCCGCGATAGCGTGTGTTGTTTAATACCATCACTTGACACAGCTTGGTTAATAGACAAATATCTAGAATACACCACACCCTCGTCCATCTTCACTGTGGGCGGAGCAATGAGTCTTTATAGTTCTTTCTCTCTCTTTTCTTCCTCTCTCTTCCTCGTTTTCTGTCCATCACATCGGCATTTAGTACCCACCCTCTTCTACATCTCTTCATGTCGCTGTTATATGTGCGTGTGTGTGTATGTATGTATGTATGTTTTTATGTATGCGTGTGTCTGGGTTTGTCCCCCACCATCGCTTGACAACCGATGTTGGGGTGTTTACGTCCCCGTGACGTAGCGGTTTGGCAAAAGAGTACGATAAAATTAGTACTTGGCTTACGAAGAATAAGTCTTGGGGTCGATTTGTTCTAAAGGCGGTGCTCCAGCATGGCCGCAGTCAAATGACCGAAACAAGAAATAAAAGAAAAAAAAACACTTGTATACATTTCTTTATATACAAAACCTCTGTGTGTGTGTGTGCGTGTGTGTGTGTGTGTGTCTCTGTGTGTGCACGCGTGTGTATATATATGTATATATATATATATATATATATATATACACACATACATATGCATATATATATATATACATACATATACATATACATATATATATGCATACATATACATACTTATATATATATACATACATATACATATATATATGAGAAAAATTTACACACACACATTCATACATACACACATACATATACACACACATACACACGCATACACACATACTCACACGCGCACACACACACACACACACACACACACACATGTATATATGTATATGCAAGTACTTGGACTGCTCATTCTTTCAGAAATGGTTTACACCCCTGGTGGTGGTGGTGAAGAAGTCAGTGAGATGCAACGGGGGAAGATGATGCGATGGGCGGGGACACGTCGTGTGATGCGGCGGTGTTGTATGTTGTGCTGGGCGTGTTGTGGGTTTGTGGTGTAGTACAAGAGACGAAATGATTGGCGCTACATGTTTGTGTGTGTGTGTGTGTATGTGTATGTGGATGTGTGGATGCGCGTACATGTATGTTTGTCTGTGCATATGTTTGAGTGTATATCTGTTTGTGTGTGTGTGTGTGTGCGTGTGCGCGCGTGAATTTATATGCATGTAAATTGTTTTATATATATATATATATTTGTGTGTGTATGTTTTTTGTTGTTGTTGTTTGTTTCCCCCACCTCCACCCAGTAATTGGTTGATCGGTATCTAACCTGTCACATATTCTCCACCACTTCCGCTCTACCGCGTATATAAACCCCTGTCGCCATCGATCGGACGTTAAATCTCACACTAGCAGCGAACCAGCTCGCTGCTCATCTCATTTTCTCTCTCTCTATACATATATATGTTAATAATTATATATTTACATCAACATAATTAATATCATTATTATTACCGTTGTTTTAATTGTTGCTGGTGTTGGATGTGGTGGTGGTGGTGGCGGTAGTTGTTGCCGCCGCCGCCGCCGCCTTTACTGAGGTCGGGGGGGAAGCTGATTAAAAGTGTGAGGAGGGATTTAATTAGGAATTTAATTAAGCATCCAGCTTGCAAAAGGGGCAAAAGGATCAGCTAAACTCTACCCTACTCTAACCCCTATTTCTTACCGCCGTTTTCTTGGAACTTTCGAAGGGAAGGATACCTTAGCAAGCTTGATATAGCTTACTTGGGATATCTTTTGGAGGAATTGAGACACCCTGGACCTCACGCTGCTCCTAAATTTGCTCCCTATACTAACCCCTATATTGAGCTCTTTTCTGTCCCCGATTTCCTACGATTCGGCCCCAGCATCGACCAGTGTTACGATTTTTACTTCGCTACCCAGGACGCCGATCGCAGCTCCACAACTTCTGCAGCTATCACAGACTTTTAATTACGAAATGATGGTCGGATCGCTAACTGCAAGCATGGAACCATCCAAGCTGATGTTTCTGTCGCATCTGTTGGCAAGTTTCTTGTCGATTTACCTGTGTGAAGGCTTTACCATCACCGCTAGTCTCACCGAGGAAATGACCACACGTCAGAACCACGTCCACAATCGTGGTCACATCCACGGGCACCTGAAACTTCACAGGAGCACCAACTTCCTCACCTGTTACCAATCTGACAACCACAGCACGTCTCTCTACGATTACAAATCGTACGACATCCACGGGGCCGAGGAAATACCTCTGTCAGTTTACAGGGATAAGGTACTGCTTATCGTGAATGTAGCCAGTTTCTGAGGGGCAACTCCCCAATATTTAGGAATGAATGCACTAGAAAAAGAATTTAAAGATTTTCATATTTTAGGATTTCCATGTAACCAATTCTGGTTGGTGAGTAGACCACACACTTTTTTTCATTTTTTCATTTCATGCATTGGTTGCTTTTGCTTTCATGGTTATTATTATTATTATTATTATTATTCTGGCAGAATCGTTAGCTTACCGTAAAAAATGCTTAACGGTACTTTGTCCGTCATTATGTTCTGAGTTCAAATTCTGTCGAGGTTGACTTTGCCTGTCATCCTTTCAGGGTCGATAAATAAGTACCAGTGAAACACTGGTAATCAACTATTCATCTCCCCTACAAATCTCAGGCCTTGAACCTTTAGTAGAAAGGATTATTATTATTATTATTATTATTATTATTGTCGTCGTTGTTGTTGTTGTTGTTGTTGTTAAGGCGGCGAGCTGGCAGAATCGTTAGCACACCGGGCGAAATGCTTAGCGGTATTTCGTCTGCCGCTACGTTCTGAGTTCAAACTCCGCCGGGGTTGACTTTGCATTTACATCCTTTCAGGGTCGATAGATTAAATACCAGTTGAGTAGTGGGGTCGATGTAATCGACTATCCCCCTCCCCACAAATTTCAGGTCTTGTGCTTCCACTAGAAAGGATTATTATTATTATTATTATTATTATTATTATTATTATTATTAGGGCATTTCGTTCGTCTTCACTTTCTGAGTTCAAATTTCGCCGAGGGTAACTTTACTTTTCGTCCTTTCGGGGTTGATTAAATAAGTACCAGTTGAGCACCAGGGCCGATCTAATTGACTTACCCCATCCCCCGAAATTGCTGGCCTTGTGCCAAAATTTGAAATCATTATTATTGTTTGCGAGCTGGCAGAATTGTTACCGCTCTAGGCAAAATGCTTAGGAACATTTCCTCCTGCTTTACGTTTTGAGTTCAATTTCCGCCGAGGTTGACTTCATCTTTCCCTTCATTCGGATTCTAATCGACTTGCCCGCTTCCACTAAGATTTTAGTCCTTGATAATGCGCTAACAGACACTGATTGTGAAATGTCCAGTAATTGATTCATAGAAAACAAGTGTGTTCGCCGTTTGGCAGGCGTCTCTTACCCTTTCACACCCTCACTTCCGCACAGCTTGTCTGTTTGACATAGCAGCAGCCCTGGGGGATCTTTCTGAATTGACAGGCACCACTTGTTTTCATACAAAACATTCTTTTATAGAAAACATCTTTTATATGAAAACATATCTTATATGAAAACATATTTTATATGAAAACATCTTTTTCTCTTAGCCTTCTTAACAAAAAGTTCTGTATTGCAAGTTATTTCATGTTAAAGTTGTCGTATTTCTGTAAATGAAAAGCGGTGCCCGTCAATTCAGAAAGATCCGTCCTGGGTCAAGCAAAGACCGAAACAGGGTGCGCTCGGCATTTGGAATGTCGTCAAACGCTCACAGCTCCCTACCAATTGAAAAGAAAAAGTGAAGTAGAGAGAGAGAAATGCTGCATCCCAATAAATTTGTTTGAAGATGAACGAATGAGGCGAGCTTGGTCCGAGAGAAAGGATCTATCAATTCTGAGCAAGCGCTTGTAGATTGGAAGGCGACTGGGAGAGGAGCACTAACCTTAGTGATCCGATTGGCCGTGGTTTTTGTGAGGTTTTCAAGTGGAGCCCTCAAAGATCTCCCCAGTGTTGGAGAATTCATCTTTAAAAATTCTTTTTTTATTTCTTTTTTTTGCTTTTGTTATTTCAAGCAATGTCAAAATCAGTGTATTTTAGAAAGTTCTTACTGCAACGTGGACTAAACAATACCTATATTTTTTATCCAATGACACTGATTTCATTTCAAAGTGAATTTATTTACTCTTTTACCTTTTTACTTGTTTCAGTCATTTGACTGCGGCCATGCTGGAGCACCACCTTTTTTAGTCGAGAAAATCGACCCCAAGACTTATTCTTTGTAAGCCTAGTACTTATTCTATCGGTCTCTTTTGCCGAACCGCTAAGTTACGGGGGACGTAAACACACCACCATCGGTTGTCAAGCGATGTTGGGGGGTGGGACAAACACAGACACACAAACATATACACACAGACACACATATATATACATATATACGACGGGCTTCTTTCAGTTTCCGTCTACCAAATCCACTCACAAGGCTTTGGTCGGCCCGAGGCTATAGTAGAAGACACTTGCCCAAGGTGTCACGCAGTGGGACTGAACCCAGAACCATGTGGCTGGTAAGAAAGCTACTTACCATACAGCCACTCCTGCACCTATCTGTAAAAAATCTTATTAAAACACATCCTTTTACTTGTCTTAATTTTTTTTTTTTTAGAATGTAATGAGAAAACGAAGTTGAGGTGTGTGAATTATCCAAAACATCTTTCCCCCAAATTCGATTATTTTCCTTTTTACAATAAATTCCGACATACTTGTAATCATTGTTGTTGGCACTCCGTCGCTTACGACGTCGAGGGTTCCAGTTGATCCGATCAACGGAACAGCCTGCTCGTGAAATTAACGTGCAAGTGGCTGAGCACTCCACAGACACGTGTACCCTTAACGTAGTTCTCAGGGGATATTCAGCGTGACAAGGCTGGCCCTTTGAATTACAGGCACAACAGAAACAGGAAGAAAGAGTGAGAGAAAGTTGTGGTGAAAGAGTACAGCAGGGTTCGCCACCACCCTCTGCCGGAGCTTGGTGGAGCTTTAGGTGTTTTCGCCCAATAAACACTCACAACGCCCGATCTGGGAATCGAAACCGCGATCCTATGACCGCGAGTCCGCTGCCCTAACCACTGGGCCATTGCGCCTCATTTGTAATCATACATCATCTGAAACGTATCTCTGGGAAATTTCATTAAAAGATATCCATTTTTTAGAAAGTTATGAGGAAACAAAATCGGAGGTTGAGGGGGGGGGGGACATATTTGTAGTTATGCCGCCATTAAAACCAGTCTGACCCTCGAAACCACGTTATTTACGTCTTTATTGCCCACAGGGGGCTAAAAATTGAGGGGACAAAGGAGGACAGACAAAGGGATTAAGTCGATTACATCGACTCCAGTGCGTAACTGGTACTTAATTTATTGACCCCGAAAGGATGAAAGGCAAAGTCGACCTCGGCGGAATTTGAACTCAGAACGTAACGGCAGGCGAAATACCGCTAAGCATTTCGCCCGGTGTGCTAACGTTTCTGCCATATAGATGGCAGAATCAACATTTTGCCATATAGATGGGATTATGTTATCAATAATGAAAGGAAATATTGGTTTCCGATTTTGGCAAAAGGCCAGCAATTTCGGGAGCGGGGAGGGAGACAAGGAAGTCGATCACACCGATTCTAGTGTTCAACCCCGAAAGGATCAAAGGCAAAGTTGACCTCGGTGGGATTTGAACTCAGAACGTAGCAACAGACGAAATACCGCTAAGCATTTCGCCAGGCGCGCTAACGCTTCTTATTTCTTTATTGCCCACAAGGGGCTAAACATAGAGGGGACAAACAAGGACAGACAAAGGAGTTAAATCGATTACATCGACTCCAGTGCGTAACTGGTACATAATTTATCGACCGCGAAAGGATCAAAGGCAAAGTCGACCTCGGCGGAATTTGAACTCAGAACGTAACGGCAGACGAAATACCGCTAAGCATTTCGCCCCGTGCGCTAACGTTTCTGCCAGCACGGTGCCTTAAACCACGTTATTTGGGTAAAGATTTCGCCTTCAAAGTGAAACGGATGGAAAAGTAATTACTTAACGAATACTAAATATAACAATAATAAAGATATTGAAATTTTACATAAGAAATATTTAGACCTTCAGCATTCAGGTTTCTCTGTCAAATGTAATGCTTATTTATTCACATTGTTCCGAATTAATTACGAATTATCTCAAAGCTTCGAGATGTCGCTGATATGATTGCAGAGTAGGCGTGCGAGAGCAGATCTGACCAGATTGAACATAAAACAGGTCAATAACCGGGCAGGATATGACCGCTTTAAATACTAAATATTTTGAATTGAATGTCAGAATTGTAGGCGCTGGCACAGTAATGTGCCGGTTCCAGTGTTCAATCATCAGGTTAATAATAATAATAATAATAATTAAAAAATTTAAAAAAAACAAAACAAAAACCAAACTCGCTATGGTTAATGCAGTTTGCTTGCTTATCCTCATCTATGGGCATGAACAGTGGCGGCTCGTATATAGGCCCTGCGCAACTGCAGCACCCCCTATTTCCACTCGATATTATCAATAACATTCAATATAATGAGTCCTGTTTTTCTTTAACTCTTACTTTATACAGTTCTATATTTAAGAGATGAGGAATTATGTACATTACTTACATTATTTACATTCGACGGGCATATGGCGTAGTGGTTAAGAGCGCGAGCTACTAACCCCAAGATTCCGAGTTCGATTCCAGGCAGTGACCTGAATAATAATAAAATTATTATTAATAATAATAATAACAACAAAATAATAATAATAATAACAACATCGAAAAATACCTTAGGAATGAGAACTCGGGTTCGAAATTTCCACAAGATACCTGATGAAGGCTGGAGGGTATATCAGCCGATATATTACGGGGACGTAAACACACCAGCATCGGTTGTCAAGCGATGTTGGGAGACAAACACAGACACACACACACACACACACACACACACATATATATATATATATATATATACTAGCAGTATAGCCCGGCTTTACCCAGGATTAAGTGTGTATGTGTTTACGCTCGTACGATTTGGCCTCACAACTGCCCTGGGACAGTTATTTAATTATCCAGCCCCGGAAGGATGAAAAGCAAAGTTGACCACGGCCGGATGTGAACCCAGAACAGAAAGAGCCGGAAGAAATACCTCAGGGCATTTTGTCCGACACTCAAACGATTCTGCCAGCTCGCCGGTTTTTTGTCGCTTCTGGTACAGGGCCAGCGATTTTGAAGAGAAGAGGAATAGTCGATACCATCGACTCCAGTATGTGGCAAGGTCTATATATGACCCCCCCCCCCCCTGAGGAATAAAATAAAAACTGGTTTCAGCAGGGATTTGAACTCGCGACCTGAAAAAGCTGGAACAAACAAATGTCGCAAGGCTTTTTCTCAGACACTTCAATGCACTAGCGTAGCTAGGCTGGGGACGGTAGGGTCGGTCCCCTTTTAAAGGGGCAGCACTTTCGGGTTTGCTTTAGGCAGTATATGTATTTTTGTGGGATCCCGGGGCGACAAACGGAAGGGCCACCCCGGGCGGCACACAGTCTAGCTACGCTAGTGCTCCAACGATTCAGTTAATCTTTTCCCCACACCATGCACCTCCTAAGCTTTAAAGTTTTGAAATAATATAAATAAAATAATATCAATAAAAGAGATGTTAGAAGACTAAACTGACCTCGGCGGAATTTGAACTCTAAACATAGATGTAAGAAAACTAAAAATACTTCCCACCACTCCAACGAGTTCAAAGTCAGAATTGGGTCAAGTTTTGGCACTCATCGTGCATTTTTAAAATTAATTCTCTCTCTCTCCCCTCTTTCTCTCTCTCTCTCTCGCCATCTCTCCCCTCTTTCTCTCACTTTCTCTCCCTTTCTATCCTCCTCTCTCTCCCTTCCTTCTCTCTCTCTTTCTCTTCTTCCCTCTCTCTCTCTCTCTCCCTGTATTCCTCTAAATCAGAGGTCGCCAAACTTTTTCGACCATCGACCTCTCTCCTCATTTAAAATACCTTAACACCTTACCCTACCGTACCATATCTTAAATGCATACCGGGTACTGATGCTGGCAATTACAATGTTAGCTAAAATACACATGTACGACAAATTAAGAAATTCTATTGAAGATGACACACTTTTTCAGGGCCGGATTAAGGCCCATCGAGGCCCTAAGCACTTAAAAGATTTTGGTGCTTCCACAAACCATAGAATAAATTTTAATTTTCCAAAACGAAACAAAAGAGTAAGAGGGAAAATAATATTTATTTTTGTCTACTTCCTCTTTATTTATATTTGAAAAGTTTCCTCCTACTTTTTTGAATTGCAAAGTCTTTGATCTGATCCTCAAAATTAATCTTAGGTAACGCATCTGCATCTATACTTAGTAGAGATAAAGGCACCCTGAATATTATTTTAGCAAGTTTAAAGAGATTTCTTTTGTACCGTAAACCATTTACCATTTCTGTGGTGCCCCCTCCTTCCCTTGATGCCCTAAGCACATGCTTATTTTGCTTAATGGTCAATTTAGCGCTGCACTTTTTACATTTAAAACTACGTGTACGAGCATACAGTATTAAGGTTCGAATTTTTATGAAATTGTTTTCACGGTTAGGAAATTTGAAAAAACGCCTCATATTTTCCCACGTTTCATGTCGCAGATTTAGTATTTCAAGCAGTTCATCTGGGTGAGCTGGTCTTTCGCACGCCGACCCCCATTCGAACCCTTGGCTATCATCATCGACCCCTTGTTATTCCTCCCTGACCCCCCCCCCTCGGGTACCCTTTGGCGGACCCTGCTCTGAATAAAGACGAGCTACAAGGGCAAAGTCAAGCTGATCGGAGTTTGGACGGAAGCAAAGGAAGTAATGATTGTTCCTTAATCCTAAATTTGGGTCCTGTGCGTAAGTTAAAAATAAGAAACGTTAGCACGCCGGACGAAATGCTTAGCGGTATTTCGTCTGTCTTTACGTTCTGAGTTCAAATTCCGCCGAGGTCGACTTTGCCTTTGGTCCTTTCGGGGTTGAACACTAGAATCGATGTGATCGACTTCCCTGTCCCCCTCCCCGCTCCCGAAATTGCTGGCCTTTTGCCAAAATCGGAAACCAATATTTCTTTTCATTATTGATAACATAATCCCATCTATATGGCAAAACGTTGATTACCCTCGCGTAAAATTCTTCAGATTTTGAAGCAAAGAAACACTGCATATAATTTTAAACCTCTTCACAATTAATAAACTATTTTCCGTCTAAATAATGTTTCAATGATCTGAAAAGATAATATTCAGATAGTACAAGATCAGGAGAGCAAGAAAGACGAGGGAAAACTCCCATGCCAAAATCTAGAGTAATATGCGGCCTTGCGTTATCGTGTAAAAGCATCTCCTGTTTACGATCGACCAATGTCGAGCGCTTTTCTGAAAATTATTTCGTGCAATGCTTCTCAATTTACAACTATACTTTTCCGCATTAACTGTTTTGTTTTAACACTTCATGACGGATGTAACCCTTCACTCCCACAGAACAGAGAGCATAACTTTTTTCGGGTGCAGTCCTGGTTTTGGAGATGGATTCTCCTTTTCCATTGAGTGATAACCATTTTCGATCATAGAGAACCCACTTTTCATCAATTGTGAAGATTCTACGTAGAAAAGAATCGTCAGCAAGTCTTCTCTTCAATGACAAGCAGTGGACAACTCTTTGATTAAGCCGAGAAGCAAACAAAGAGTGAGAGAAAGTTGTGGTGAAAGTGTACAGCAGGGTTCGCCACCACCCTCTGCTGGAGCCTCGTGGAGCTTTAGGTGTTTTCGCTCAATAAACACTCACAACGCCCGGTCTGGGAATCGAAACCGCGACCCTACGACCGCTGCCCTATAATGATAATAACAATAATGTTATGAAATTTATATGTGTGGTCTTTATTTGCATATCCAAAATATTTCCGTAAACAAATTTAAATAGTCCCGTCTGTCAAATACACTCACAAGGCACTTTGGCCAAAAGCGTCACGCAGTAGGACCGAAACCCAGAACCATGTGGTTGGGAAGCAAGCTTCTTACCACACAGCCATGACAACGCCTGTAGCAAAATCTATTTTTTACATAGTTTGTAGCAAGTTTTAATGTCGATACAAAATGTATCTTGACATTTGAATAGGATTGAGTTAGGTGTTACCCTTTTGCACGAGCGGAAAGGCTTGTCAGACTAGTTAATGAAAAAAAACAAAAAAAAAAACAAGAAAAACGAAAGAAAAACATTTAGTAACTACAAAAAAAAAAAAATGCAAAAGAGAAAAAAAGGGTAAAAGAGGGTAACTAGTTGAAAAAAAGACAAAAAAACGAAAGGAATAAAAATAAAAATGCAAACATTTCCTATACAACTGCAGAGAAGAATTTTTAATGAATTTCACATTCTTGGCCGTTAGTTATTTCACATTGTAAAATCTCTCTCTCTCTCTCTCATATATATATATATATACATATATATATAATCAGGTTGAGTAAAAAGTAAACAACATTTTGAGCCATGAAGAATTTGTACAGGATTTTTGCAGAGTTTTGAATCTTTTTTAAACATTTTTTGGGGGGGGCGGGGGTTGCATTTGTCTGATAATACAGACACAGACTTGCCCAAATGCATCAATAAAATAACTTTGATATTTTTTTCACCGTTGTTACAATCATCTGAAATGGAACTGTCAAAGCACGATATTCGAGCAATTTTGCTATTCAACTTCAAAACAGGACGTAAAGCAGCTGAAACTGCTCACGACATCAACGAAACGTTTGGTGAAGAAATGACCAGTGAGTGGTCAGCTCGAAAAATGTTTACACAAACGATTTTGCAGTGGAGACCTCAGCCTTGAAAATCGTAGGCGTAGTGGATGCCCATCTGTCATCGATGACGGTCAATTAGAGATTGTCATTGAGAAAGATCCACATAAAACAACTCAAGAACTGGCAAAAGAACTTCAAGTTTGCATGCGATCGGAAGATCAAAAAAGCTCGACAAATGGGTACAACAGGATTTGAATGAAAATTAGAAAATGCACACATATGAAATTTGCTGGTCGCTTCTTCGTAACCAGACCGATCCATTTGTCGACCGTATTGTAACTTGCAATGAAAAGTGGATTCTGTACAATAATAAGAAAAACGTTCTTCGCAGTGGTTGGACCAAAATGAAACACCGAAAACCTTCCCAAAACCCGAGCTCTTCAAAAAGAAGGTTATGGTGACTGTTTGGTCGTGTACTGCTGCACGTTTCGCTAATGACAATCCAAAAGTTGAAGGAACTTGGCTCCGAAGTTCTCCCCACCCAGCTTATTCCCCAGGCATTTCTCCTACCGACTACCACTTTTTCAAGCAGCCTGATGGTTTCCTGCGAGAGGAGGAGTTCAAAAATCAAACCGATGCTGAAAGTGAGTTCAAAGAGTTCATCAGCTGAAGAACTCCAGATTTTTTTATGTTAGCGGAATAAACAAACTTGTAAATCGCTGGCAAAAATGTGTTGACTGTAATGGTACTTACTTTGATGAATAAAATTTCCATATTGTTGAAATATATTGTGATGAATTTCATGTTTCAAAACGTTGCTCACTATATACTCACCCTAGTGTGTGTGTGTGTGTGTGTGTGTGTGTGTATTTACGTCCCCGTAACTTAGCAGTTTAGCACAAGATTCCGATAAAATACGTACCAGACTTTACTTTAAAACAAAACCCTGGGGTCGATGTGTTCGGCTACAAACCCTTCAAGATGGTGCCCCAGCATGGCCGCAGTCAAATGAGTGAAACAAGTAAATGGTAAAAGGTAATAGTTTGTTGTTTATTTATTAATAACCTGCGCGTAAGCGAAAGCAGGGTAATGCAGCCGCTCGTCTTCGTTGGTCTGTCTGTGTGTTTGCAAAATTCTTTTCTACTCTTAGCACAAGGCCTGAAATTTTGGTGGAGGGGTGGCAGTCGATTAGATCGACTCTAGTATGCAATTGGTACTTAATTTATCGACCCCCGAAATGATAAAAGGCAAAGTCGACCTCGGCGGAATTTGAACTCAGAACGTAAAGACAGACGAAATACCGCGAAGCATTTCGCCCGGCGTGCTAACGTTTCTTATTTCTTTATTGCCCACAAGGGGCTAAACAAGGACAGACAAATGGATTAAGTCGATTACATCGACTCCAGTGCGTAACTGGTACTTAATTTATCGACCCCCGAAAGGATGAAAGGGAAAGTCTACCTCGGCGGAATTTGAACTCAGACAGACGAAATACCGATTTCTTCATTACCCATAAAGGGCTATACAAAGAATTTTTAAGACATCACAAAACATAAAGACAGTACAAAACGCAAACATAAAATCGGGGTAATTAAAATAAAATGATAATATGCAAGAATGAAAAAAATGAGGCGCAATGTCCACTCGATCCCCGAAGTCGGGTGGTTACATTTATCCAGTTTTTCACTTTTACGTTCAACGTCATGTAAACATTTTAACGGTTTTGTAACTCAAAAAATCCAAACACTTGCGTTACCTTTCTTCCATTAATCATTGTTACGCCCGTCTTTAACAACTGCAAATAATCAGTTCTAGGGGGTGGTGTCTCCACCAACCATATCCGTTTCGTTATTAAATTTTCACCAAGTTCTTTTATGCACTCGAAGCATCTTTCCTCACGTATCAAAATGCATTTTTCAGCACATTTTTCTGGCATTTTCACTCTTATTATTTATTTTAACCTCTCGACTTTTCTCTCCATCTGCTCGCAATTCTCGTACTTTATCAAAAGCCCCTTGTCTTTCACATCTTTCTCCGTTCTCTCCTCCTCTTCTTGTACATTATTAGTTTCTGGCTTTTTTATCTCTTTTTTGTTTTCTGTTGACCGTTCCTTTGACTTATTTTTCCTTCGCTTTTTAGGGTTAGTAGCTCCATTTTCGTTCTTCTTTGTTTTCTCTGTTTCACACTTCTGTCTCTCTTTTATTTCCTCGGTGTGGTCTACAATTCTTTCCTCCTCTGCTTGTGCTTTCTCTTGCTGTGGCTTTGTGAACTCATATAGGGGGCATTTGGTCTTCATATGACCTCTCTCCCCGCATATATAACAATTTGGTTTTCTTCCCTAGACTACGACATTTAACGTTTTCTCGTCCTCCACTTCTATCTGGTAGGGAATTCTTTCTATGTCCTCGAATGTGGCAAAAAGCCACATTTCCAGTCCAAATCCCCACCATTTGCACACTTTTGTTTTCGCCACTAGTCCCAATTCCGGCTCCTCCTTGGTTGCAGCCAGCACTGTTGCAACCAACCACTCTGGTTTAATCTCTGGTTGATTGGCAAAAAATAAGACCATACCCAAATATTACAACATCTATGTGTATAAATGTAAACAAAGAAATATTTATTTGATGTTGCAAGAGGTGAGTTGCTTGAAGTTAGATTTCTTCCCAAAACAAAAACAAAGGACAAAAATAAATAGATAAAAAAAAAAGATGAAGCTGGTCGTAAAATTCCCAAACGAATTTATGAGCTGCTTCTAAACCAACGCAGCGTCCACATCAAAAGTATGTGGCAACAACAAGACATGGCTTCTCTGTATCTCTCAATACCTTTGTCAGTTCTTTGTAATTGGTGTCGCTAAAGATTAACCAAACTAAAAATAAAGCCCTTTCAAAATTCTTTGTCAGTCAGATCGGTTCTTCCATTCAGGTTAATAGGAACAAAATTATTTATTTTCTCTTTGATATTTAAAGCTCATTGCTACATTGCTGGACTTTTGTTTTGATTATCTGTCCCGTGTTAGTTGGATTTCTTCCTTTTGACCAGGATCTTTCGTTGCTTCGTTGATTTATCAAGATTATTTTCCGTTTCATTCAAATTGGCTTTCAATTCACACGCATGTACGCACACACACACACACACGTGCGCATAATTCTTTAACAAAATCTTTTGAACTTTCGAAATATTAGTCCAAATGACTGAAATATGCGTTATAGAAGAACTTTTGAAAAATAGCTTTTCAGAAAAGAAGACTAAAAGAAAGCAATTAATTATAAATGATGGAAGACCGACGCCGAAATTACCTAATTTGCAAAGTTCCAACAAGAAATATATTCGACAATTTCAGACTAATCTATATGGAAGGAAAAAAGTGGTTAACTGGAAGTGCTACACGCACATACCTACACATACACACACACACCTCCTTCTCTTACACTCTCCTGTCTTAGAAAGAACTTTTTCTTCACCCATTCCCTTCCGGTCATTTCAAAATGTAACCACATGTGAATCGTTTGCGATTTTCTTCCTCCGTCTTCCTTTTCTATTGGTCTTTCCTCTGTTTCTGAAGAAGAGCGTTTGCTCGAAACATTAAACCATCTTTCTTTTCTTCCCTGAGCGTCTGCTAATACTTTACATGTACCACGTCCTCGCGTTGTTGGTTTTTTTTTGTGTGTTCATTCTTCTTTTTTTGGAGTTACTATATTTATATACTCAGGCCTATTCCCCTTTTTTTTAGGAGAGGGTCGCCACAACAAGGCACACACCAGGCATTCCATTCATTTTCCAGCTCAAAGGGGCGAGCCCCGTTCTATGCTCGGGTCAAAGCATAGAACGCAACCCTCAATATCAGCAGCGGGATCCGACAGCTTAAGCTGGTTTACCCCTGCTGCATCATTCTGAACAACATTAAAATTCACTCGTCTGTCCTCAAACATTCTCCAAGATTTCCTATCATTTATAAACTTACTTGCCTCTCTCACTTCAACACAATATTGTACATCTTTTTAAAAGATTTTAAACGCATTAAAACAGAGACCATCATGGCCATGTTACGAAATTAATTTGGTTCTCTTAAACAATTTCAAAAACGAATCAGCTCAACCAATAAGTACGAGGGTGGGTTGGAAAGTTCATATATATATATATATATATATTTGTTTTACAAGATTTCTGATGTGAAATCGCGTGTTGAAACAGATACTGTATTTCAGGATGGTAATTTTTTTCGCCAAATAAACACACACACTATATATTTGTTCTTCACTTCAGATTTATTTTATTTCATTTGTCTAGATAACTTTCGTCACACAACCTGCGACCTCTTTAGCGACTCTCCATCCCACGTGTCTCCACCTGTTCAGTTTAGTCCATTCTCTCTTACTCTCTATTTCTTTCTTTCTCTCACTCTAACTTTCACTGTATTTCATTTATATTTTTCAGCAAGAACCAGGAGCAAACGGAACCGAGATACTCAACTGTCTTGCAAACGTTCGACCTGGAGATGGTTTTAAACCAAATTTTCAACTTTTCCTAAAGACCGAAGTGAACGGTAAAAAGGAAAACACTCTTTTCACTTATCTCAAGGTAAAGTAGGCCTTCCTTTCACCCTCATTATTCTTCCTGCTGTTATTTCATTTTTGTTGTTATTGCCATCTTCTTGATGTTCTGATGCCGTTGTTGCTGCTGCTGGAAAAAGACTTTAAAAAATTTGCGGCTTTTCATTGCATCCTTTTACTTCTTGAGTTCAAATCCCGCCCAGTCCACTTTGCTTTTCACCCGCCAGCCCACTTGCAGCTCCCCACTTTAGTAAAATGCTGCTTTAAATCCACACATATTCGCTTCATACCATCAGATATCACACATCCTTCACAATCCATCAAAAACCATATCGTGATTCTGTCGTTTATGTAAAGTGCCTTTGTCCACCTGTCACAATCAAGGTCGACAGTTTCCCCGAGCCTTAGCTCAGAGAATGCAGTCATTGCATGCAATGTTTAAAAGAAATAGCCAAGCCCCAGTCTCATCCCTATCACATCGACTGCAATATTTTCTCTTAGTTCTCTTTTAAATTAGTCCTCCCCACCCCACCGCCTTCAGTTTAATTCATTTAATGGTTCTTTGTGGTTATCGTCACTGCATGTCGAAATCTTTAAAAAAAATGTTTAATGTATCGTATAGGCGCGGGAGTGGCTGTGTGGTAAGTAGCTTGCTTACCAACCACATGGTTCTGGGTTCATTCCCACTGCGTGGCACCTTGGACAAGTGTCTTCTACTATAGCCTCAGGCCGACCAAAGCCTTGTGAGTGGATTTGGTAAACGGAAACTGAAAGAAGCCCGTCGTATATATGTGTATATATATGTGTGTGTGTGTGTGTGTGTGTGTGTGTGTGTGTGTGTGCGTGCGTGTGTGTTTGTGTGTGTGTGTTTGTTCCCCCAACATCGCTTGGCA
The DNA here is from genome assembly GCF_046866305.1 of Octopus bimaculoides. Lineage (NCBI taxonomy): Eukaryota > Metazoa > Mollusca > Cephalopoda > Octopoda > Octopodidae > Octopus > Octopus bimaculoides. The sequence continues at coordinate 10,743,388 of NC_142950.1, forward strand.
ACCGATGCTGGTACGTTTATGTCCCCGTAACTTAGCTGTTTGGCACAAGAGACCGATAGGATAAGTACTAGGCATCCAAAGAATAAGTCCTGGGGTCGATTTGCTCGACTAAAGGCGGTGCTCCAGCATGGCCGCAGTCAAATGACTGAAACAAGTAAAAGAGTAAAGAGTATAGATGTAATTTTTGATGCTGAATCTGAATTTGTTATTCATTTATTCCAGGAAAATTTTGCGAAAATGTTACAGGTGTTCAAAGTTTGATAATCTTCCATCATCTGCTGTAGTAGAGAGAAGGAAGGGTTGGGTTTGGGGGCAACGGAATGTCAAAAGATTAAACTAGTGAAAGGAAAGTGAAAAAAACATTAAGAGATTCGCGAGCAAATTAAATATTTAAAAGCGACGAGCAAACCAACAGGAGTTGCTAGAAATAACAGTCAAAACGTTGTGTAAAACAGATATTTTTTAGTTAAAAAAGTTCAAGTACGAAAGTTTGCTATGCACTTTAGGAATTTATAAAATAGATTATCTTTCTCATATCTCTTTCTCCACATAAATTCACAAAGATAAGAATCAACCATGGAATGGCGTTTGTTTCCAGGCTTTAAAGATGCCCAGGTACTTTCAATTTGTTGATTACACTCAATTTGGTGATTACACTCCTTGTGCGCATGCGCAGCATCTTTGGTTACTATGGAAACAAAGTTCTTTGCAATCAGCTGTGGAACACATGGTGCTTCTTTGCTTAATACGCAAACAGAACTTCACTGTGATGTGTAAAATACTCGCTTCTGATTGGCTAAACTACCCAAATTTTGCAAATTTTAAAGTCTTGTCATTTTTTTAATTATGAATTTATAGGGAAAATGAATTTCATTTTCATAATTAGTATATGAAACTTAATCCATTTACCAAATGTGAAAACAATTGGAACAAAATTGTAGACAGTGACGATAACCACAAAGATCCCTTTTTATTGCTACTTCTTTATTATATCTTACCAACTCTGTTGTTTCCCTTAAAACCCACACACCATCTGTTGTTAATGATTTCCCTGCCAATTCTCGTTTGATAAGCTCCTTATTCCAGGTCCTTTCGCTATTTCGTGCCATAAACGACGCATTCGGCTTTCAGTAGCCAGGTCTGTATCTCAGGTCCTGTAGCAAATGTATGTGACTGAGAGATATTTGGCGGTGGTTACTTACATTTAATAACATTAATAAGTTTGGAGTAGGGAAGAGACAGCTGCTCTGAAATTACAGAAAGTTATCTTTGTGACGACTTGCAGTCGACCGAAAATAGACAATGCTAACAGCACAAATCTCCATGGTATTGGAATATTCCAGTTGTCTGTGCTCTAAGATAGGAGCCAAACTGTTTTTATAGAGGACCGGAAACCAAATTCTAGAATGTTCGAGAAAACCATATCACGTCACATCCTCATGTTGATTGAGTGGTTAACAGGCTGATCGTATGAAACTGTGGCGGTTCGCTTATGGTGTCTGAACGATTCTCTATCAGTTGGGGTTTCAAATCCCTGCTACAAATCTTTCGATAATACTAAATGTTCTTTTCTGATTTTTTTCTTCTTTTATTTCTTTTTCAGTCTTATTGCCCCAGCCCTAAACAGGACTTCGCTTCCGTCGAACGGCTCCACTACAAACCAATGAGTGCCAATGACATCCGATGGAATTTCGAGAAGTTCTTAATCAACCGTAAAGGAAAACCAGTCATGCGTTTCGCAACAGCTGTGCTCCCTAATGAAATTCGGCCATACATCGTTCATCTTCTAGAAGAGAAAGAAGAATTTTAATCGTATAGAATGATGTCTGTATTTGCGTGTGTGAATGAGTGAACACGCGTGTGTATGTGAGGGTGAATATGTGTGAGTGTGTGTAAGTGGAATGGAGAGAGGAAGTGGATGCTTGTTAAGATTTATTTTTCCTTTCACGAATCTGATTAGTGATGGAAATCCTTGAGAATTAACAGATCCTTTTGATATATAGAAATCCGTCTTGGATTTCTATATAAAACGAACTAGTTAGATTTGGAAGGGTTGTATGTATGTATATATATATATATACATGTATATGTATGTGTGTATGTATGCATACATACATATATAAATATATAGATTAAATATACATGCATACATATATATACATACATATATAATATATAATATATATATATTTATTATATGCATATAAACTAATATACATACATACATATATGTACGTAGACAGATTTTAGTAGTTATTTTTGTTTTTATAATTGGTTGCATGGACCAAAATAGTGGGTTGGTAGATTGTTAAAGAGAACAGGAACATTCTCACGATGGGACAGTTGAGGTTGCAGGAAAAAAAAGGTCAGATAAGATGACAAAGGATATAGGAGGTCGGTGTCGGGGGAGGGCAGAATGTAACTAGAAATCAAGTTAATTAATGGTTACACCACCAGCAACCACACAACCACTACTGCTAACACCACCAAGCATATGAGCCAATGAGCTGATGAAGGAGTCTTTATGTGGTCGCCTAGTGTGCTAGAAATAGCAGTTAAAATCCAGTCAAATTTTCTTAAATCATGCTCTAGTGAAAATAGGCATCACTGACAATAGAATATTGAAACCAGTGTAAGCAGAATGCATTGGATAGATGTAGCACTAGAAGCCCCTAAAAGATAGGATGGTCATGGGTGGAATGATTGCTCACAGGTTGCTCAATCAGGCATGACCTGAAGCCTTAGAGGATAACATATAAAATGACATATTTTGTGTATGTGTATGTATTCAAGTATGCATATGTGTATGTATGTGTGTATGTGTAAACAAAGATGTGTGTGAGCATGTTTGTGCCTTCTTATATATACATATTCACACTAACTCATACACACATTTATACATATATATGCATACATGCTTATATATATATATATGTGTGTGTGTGTATGTGTATTTATATATAAACATACATATATATACACACATATACATATGTATACATATATATATATTCCAAGGATTTTCATATGTATGTATGTATTCATATATATATATATATATATATATATATATATTCCAAGGATTTTCATCTCTAATGAGACTCTGTATTTTCCCCTCTCATGCTTTTGCGAGCTAGAATCTAGCAATTCAGCAATTACTCACTGCTGTTAATTAATTCAAACGCAAAATTTCCTCACCCTTTTTTTTTCCGCTTCTTTGATAAACAAAACAATAAATGAAATACAAAATAAATTTTCCCCTTTAAACCTCAAAATATACCATGAAACACATTCATAGTGATCAAAAAAATCATCAAGTAGTTTTATAACCATTATTAGTATTAGTGGTAGTATTATTACAAAACTATTATCATTGATATGATTATTTCCTATAAGGCAACGAGGTGATAGAATCATTAAAGCTTCAGACAAAATGCTTAGTAGAACTTCTTGCCGTTTTCTGCATTCTGAGCTCAAATCCAGCTGAACTTAACTTCGTATTTCATCCTTTTGGGGTCAATAAAATAAGTATCGGTCAAGTGCTGGGGTTAATGTAATCAATTTGTCCATCCCGTCAATATTGCTGGTCTTGTGTCAAATTATAAAAGTAATTAATATTTTTAGTATCTATATAATTTTTAATTTTCCCTGATATGAAAAGTATTAATGCATACTTTAAAAGAAATTTGATCTGTGCTATATTTATAAAAAGAATAACAGTTTCAAAGTTTGGCTCAAGGCCAGCAGTTTTGTGATGGAGGGGAAAAGTCAGTTACGTTGGACCTCAGTACATGACTGGTACTTACTTTATTGACCCTGAAAGAATGAAAGGCAGAGTTGATCTTGTGGGGAACCTGAGTTCAGAACAGAGATGGACAAAATACTGCTAAGCGTTCAGTGAACTAATGATTTCGGCAGCTCACTGCCTTCTTAATAATAATAATAATAATAATAATAATAATAATAATAATAATAATTGTTATTGTTTATAAATATGTCCAAAGACAGCTGGAAGCTCACCGGTGTCTCACAGTGCCAAGGTCACTTTTCACCTTCATGACAGAGCCAGCCGAAACCAGCAAGAATCTGGTGGCCCCTCTTGATACGATGCATTGATTTGGTCAGAGTTGTGCATTCCTCTGCCAAGTAGATCATCATGTGTTCTAATCCTAGCACTGGAGACACTAGTCTGTTTTGGCTTAAGAAAACCATAAAAAACAATACAATACAATATAAATGGTGAATAAATTATTATTATTCTCATCAATCAACCAATCGAGTGTGTTGTTTATTTGTTATTTTCTTGTTTTTATTTTCTTTGTACATTTTATGTTTTGTATTTTACTTGTTTCGGTCGTTGGACTGTGGCCATGCTGGGGCACCAGCCTGAAGGTTTTTTTAATGACTTTTGTTGTTTTTAAGTTTGGTACCTATTCTATCAGTTACTTTTGTTGAACTGTTAAGTTATGAAGGTGTAAACAAACACCTGTTGCCAAGTTGTATGTGTGTGTGGGGGGTGTATATATATCTTTTCTTTTATTTTTTTATTCTTTTACTTGTTTCAGTCATTTAACTGAAGCCATGCTGGAGCATTGCCTTTAAGGGTATTTTAGTTGAAAAAAATCAACCTCAGGACTTATTTTTGTAAGCCTAGTATTTATTCTGAGAGTCTCTTTTGCCAAACTGCTAAGGTACGGGGACATAAACACACCAACATTGGTTGTCAAGCGATGGAGGAGGGACAAACACAGACACAAATGCACACACACACACACATATAGATATATATATATATGTATGATAGACATCTTTCAGTTTCTGTCTACAATAAATCCACTCACAAGGCTTTGGTCAGCCCAAGGCTGTAGACAAAGACACTGACCCAAGGTGCCATGTAGCGGGACTGAACTTGGAACCATGTGGTTGGGAAGCAAGCTTCTTACCACACAGCCATACATACATACATACATACATACATACACACACACATATATATATATATATATATATATATATATATATATATATATATATATATATATATATATATATATATATATAAGGTGTGGTGAATAAACTGCTGTCTAAATTATGCAAAAATGAAAATAACACTGGCATTTTATTTTAACAGATATATTTACCAAAATTACATAAAAATATCTTGAAATACTAAAGAGTAAATATATCCAATAAAATCACCATTGGCTTCAACCACGGCCTCTTACGACTTCGGAATCTCCTGCAGCTCTTCTGGATGGTCTCCTCGTTTAAGTTGGTGAATGCTGCCATAATTGTTGCCTTCAGTTCATCTTTTGGTGTTACAAGGAGTTTTGTTGGTCCCTTGCTCAACTGCACCCCACACATAATAATGAAGGGTGTTGCAGTCTGGGGAGTTAGGTGGCCAGATGTTAGGGGTGATGTGGTCGCAGAAATTGTCTGACAGCCATGACTGGGTTCTCCTGCTTGTGTGGCATGGTGCAGAGTCCTGTTGCCAGACATAGGGTCTTCCAGCAGCCACCCTCTTCACCCAGGACAGCACTACCTCTTCCAGGCACTTGATGTAGGCTTCCATATGGAAGATGAATGGAGCTGTTGTCATAAATTTTGTATGCTTTCAATTTTGTTTTAATTGTTTTAACATTTGGTAAACCACTTTAGTTTTGTATGGAGACACATGGCTTTGTGGGGTGTTGGATTCACGACCGTAACATTGTAGTTTCGATTCCTGAACTGGACAATCCTTTGTGTTCTTGAGCAAAACACTTCTTTTAATGCTGTTTCAGTCCACTCAGCTGTAGAAATGAGTTTCGCCTGGAGAGGGATAGGCTCTGCCAGGCTTTCTCACCCTAGATACACAGCATGGCTGCAGCACCCCAATGACCCTCAAGGGGTTAAGGGACTTGTTGATTGTCAATGCTAATTATGAAAATAAAATTCGCTTTTAATGCGAGTTAATAAATAAAAGTGAATAGCTTTTAAAGTTTTCAAATAATGGGTAATTTTAGCCAATCAAAAGCTGCCATTATACACATGACTGTAAATCTCATATTGGTGTCTGTTTCCATAGTAACAAGCAAAGGTGTAGTCTGCCCTGTTTTCATTATAACAAGGATGCTTTACTTAGCACCGCAGTGACTTTCACCACTGCAACGACCACCAAAAGATTTGACAAGTGATATCATTTTCTGCTTGTGCTATTTCTGTTATATTTCTGTTGTTGTTGGCACTCCATTGCTTACGACATCGAGGGTTCCAGTTGATCCGATCAACGGAACAGCCTGCTCGTGAAATTAACGTGCAAGTGGCTGAGCACTCCACAAACACGTGTACCCTTAACGTAGTTCTCGGGGATATTCAGCGTGACACAGTGTGACAAGGCTTACCCTTTGAATTACAGGCACAACAGAAACAGGAAGTAAGAGTGAGAGAAAGTTGTGGTGAAATAGTACAGCAGAGTTCACCACCATCCCCTGCTGGAGCCTCGTGGAGCTTTAGGTGTTTTTGCTCAATAAACACTCACAACGCCCGGTCTGGGAATCGAAACCGCGATTCTATGACCGCGAGTCCGCTGCCCTAACCACTGGGCCATTACGCCTCCGCTGTTATATTGTGACAGACAGCAATTACACAGAAAATGCACCACTTCTGGTACCTGATTTCCAATTGGACTAAAAATTATCAACCTTTGACCCTCTGCAACATTTTACTAAATTTTTCTGGGAATAAATGAATCCCAAATTCGGATTCAGTGTCAAAAATTACATTAATATACCAAATATGAAAATTTTCACTTAATTTCAAAATTTCGTCATCATTTTCAAAATTAATTAAAAAAGAAAATGTCAAATTTCAACAAAAATATGGTAACAAAAGGGTTTAAAAGATTCAACCAGTCACTTTTCATGTTACATTGCAGATCAACCCTTTATCATTCAGATTACTCTGTCAAATGCAATGCTTTTTGGTCATTTGACTGTGGCCATGCTGGAGCACCGCCTTTAGTCGAGCAAATCGACCCCAGGACTTATTCTTTGTGAGCCTAGTACTTTTTCTATCGGTCTCTTTTTGCTGAACCGCTAAGTTACGGGGACGTAAACACACGAGCATCGGTTGTCAAGCGAAGTTGGGGGGGACAAACACAGACACACAAACATACACACACACACATATAGATACATATACATATATATGACAGGCTTCTTTCAGTTTCCGTCTATCAAATCCACCCACAAGGCTTTGGTCGGCCCGAGGCTATAGTAGAAGACACTTGCCCAAGGTGCCACGTACTGGGACTCAACCCGGAACCATGCGGCTCATAAGCAAGCTACTTATCACACAGCCACTCCTACGCCTGTGTTTATATTGATTTTTATTTATATTGTTTTTAGAATGACATTGTAGGGTAGGTGTGAGTGGCTGGATCTGGTCAGTCCTGAGCACAAAATAAGTCAAATATGTAGGCATAATATGGCATTCACATTATTCTGTCAAATGTAATGCTTACTTATTGAAGTTGTTTGAATTAACCATGTATCATTTTGTATCTTCAACAATTTCAATGGTGTGATTGCATGTTTAGAATGATATATTACAGGGTTGGTATGAGAAACCAGATTTGGCCAGTTCGGACATAAAACAAGTAGAATATCTCATCCAGTTATGGCCAGTCAAAGTGTTAAAGGTTATGCAAATGATAGGAGGAAAAAGGAATTTATTTCAGGAATAAAGGGCAAAATACTAAACCTTCACTGGATTCATAGTTTCACCCTGAATTTTCTTGAAACATTAAGGAATTAGGAGTAAAGATTGTTTGCCAACATAACACGGCAGTCCTAGTTTAGGACGAATGTTGCTGCAATTTAGCCCCAGAAGACATTGTCTCCAGCTGGTTATATGACACAATTTGCGTCCTTATATTTTCAAACAATCTTTACTCCAAAGTACTGTTGCTGAATATCTCTCGTCGTGAGATTTAAAAATAGTAATTTTCTATTAAGCAATTAATTTAGAAAAAGAAAAAAAGATAATCTGTTTTTTTTTTTTTTTTGCGAAGACGAAGGCAGCAGGAGATGGTGAAAATGGTGTGAACTATCCAAAAATATTTACACACACTTATGCTCTTACTTGTTTCAGTCATTTGATTGTGGTCATACTGGAGCACTAAGTTAAAGGGATTTTAGTCACAAGAAATCGACCCCAGTACTTATTCTTTGTAAACCTAGTACTTATTTTATTGGCCTCTTTTGCCAAACCACTAAGTTACAGGGATATAGACACACCAACATCGGTTCTCAAGTGATGATTGTGGGACAAACACGGACACAAAGACACACACACATAAATATATATACATATATATATATGACGGGCTTCTTTCAGTTTCTGTCAGCCAAATCCACTCACAAGGCTTTGGTTGCCCCGTGGTTATAGTAGAATACACTTGCCCAAGATGCCACACAGTGGGACTGAACCCAGAACCATGTGGCTGGGAAACAAGCTTCTTACCACACAGCCATGTCTATAGGTATATATCAAACAGGGAGAGGAGGGGACGAAGGAAAGCCAGAAAAAGGACAGGAAAGAAAGAAAGAAAGAAAGAAAATAATGAGAGAGAAAGGAAAAGAGGAAACAAAATGAGAAAGAGAAAGAAACAGATATAAGGAAAAGAAGAAAAGGATAGGAAAAGAGAGACAATAGAAAAAGAGCGAGTAAGAATACAGAGAGAGAGAGAGAAAGAGAAAGAGAGAAAGGGAGTTAACAAATAGACATGAAGAAAGACTATTAACCTAAAAGATAATTGAAGCCAAAGATAATTTAGAGTTATCTCCCTTAATCCAGGTAATACTAAATTATTTGATGGTCGTTTCGAAGAGATTAGCGACAATTCACTGAGCTAATCTCGTAGGAATATATATATACACACACACACACACATATATATATATATATATATATATATATATATATATATATATATATATATATATATATATATATATATATATATATATATATATATATATATATATATATATATATATATATATATATATATATATATATATATATATATATATATATATATATATATATATATATATATATATATAAAACTGTCTGTGTGTACTTACCCTCCCCCACCACCGAAATATTACGTTTCAAAAAATAAGTCCTGGGGTCGGTTTATTCGACTAAAACCCTTGAAGGCTGTGCTCCAGCATGGCCGCAGTTAAATAACTGAAGCAAGTAAACGAATAAAAGAGTAACAGAATATACATGCAATGCTGTAGATATGGCCACGTTCTCCAGACAAGAATGTGGCCTTTTATCTTTCCTTTAACCCCCTTTTTATTTTGGAGTGCGGCCCTGCGGAGGCATTGCCTTGAAGAGTTTTACTCAGACAAATCGATCCTGGCTCTTATTTTTAAAGTCTGGTGGTCATTGTAGCAGTGAGAGTATCACAGCTGTGCTAAGTACAGCATCCTTGTTATAATGAAAAACAAGGCTTTGCTTGTTACTACGGAAGCAGACACCAATAAGAGATTTACAGACATGTGTATCCTGGATCTTATTTTTGAAGTCTCATACTTATTGGTCTCTTTTGCTAAACCACTAAGTTACGGGAATGTGAACAAACTCATACAGGTTGTCAAGCATTGGAGGAGGCAATTACAAACGCATATGGAGGCGAACACCTTTCTCCATATGACCAGCTTGAAAAGTTGTAAAGACACTAGGATATTTTCCTACTTTTCTTCACCTGATAACAATGGTAGCCTTAATTTGCAAATAAAGAAATAAAGAAATTATGTATCCACCAATGCGGTACTGAGCACTCATTTCATCGTCCAACATATATATATATATATATATATATAAGGGAGGCTAGGCGACAGGTTTATTTAGCCAGAGGGGAAGCAGATAAGGAAAGATTTGCCAATGTTCTGCGCCGTGAGGACCAAAGACTCGAGGTATTTCGTGTTGCAAGACAGTGTAGGAGAGAGAATAGTGATGTTGTAGGAGAGAAATGTGTTCGCATGGATGATGGTACGCTTGCATTAAATGAGGATGCAAAGAAAGAGGTCTGGAGATGCCACTACGATAGATTGCTTAATAAAGAGAATGAATGGGAGAAAGAGAGCCTGCCGTATGTCGACCCAATAGAGGGACCAGCTATCCGAGTTGATAGTACCAGGGTAGATAAAGCAATTAAGAGTATGAAGACCGGGAAAGCCCCCGGCCCATCAGGAATCAATGCAGAGATGCTCAAAATATCTGGCAGTGTTGGCTATAGCCTAGTCACCCGTATTACGAACCAGGTGATACACGAAGGAGTCATACCCAATGACTGGTGTAGCAGCATCATAGTCAACTGCTACAAAGGTAAAGGTGACGCTTTAGATACAAATAATTACAGAGGCATCAAGCTGTTAGATCAGGTTAGGAAAGTTACAGAGAGGGTCATAGCCCAACTAATTAGGGAGCGAATCAATTTAGATGAGATGCAGTTTGGGTTCGTGCCAGGTAAAAGCACTACTGATGCCTTATTTCTAGTGAGACAGTTGCAGGAGAAATACCTAGCTAAGGATAAACCTCTGTACCTGGCTTTCGTTGACATGGAGAAAGCCTTTGACAGGGTCCCCCGATCCCTTATCTGGTGGTCAATGAGGAAACTTGGGATAGAAGAATGGTTAGTGAGAGCTGTGCGAGCCATGTACAGAGAGGCTGCCAGTAAGGTGAGGGTTGGAAATGAGTACAGCAATGAATTCCGGGTAGAGGTAGGGGTCCACCAAGGTTCCGTCCTCAGCCCCCTCTTATTTACCATAGTCCTCCAGGCAATCACAGAGGAGTTCAAGACAGGTTGCCCCTGGGAGCTCCTCTATGCTGATGACCTTGCCCTAATTGCGGAGTCACTATCAGAACTAGAGGAGAAGTTTCAGGTGTGGAAGCAAGGTCTAGAATTGAAGGGCCTTAGAGTCAACCTAGCTAAAACCCAAATCCTAATAAGTAGGAAGGTAGATAAAACACAAACCCCTTCAGGTAGATGGCCCTGCTCAGTATGTAGAAAAGGAGTAGGTAGTAACTCTATAAGATGTACCCGGTGCAAGCTATGGACACATAAGAGGTGCAGCAACATCAAAGGCAGGTTAACTAGCAAGTTAGTTTTTGTTTGTGGCAGATGTTCAGGTGCAATAAAGACTGCAAACAAACAGGAAACAACTTCTATCTCATTCCAGGGTGAAAAACTAGAGGTAGTCGATAGCTTCCGCTATCTGGGCGACCAAGTTAGTAGTGGGGGTGGGTGCGCTGAAAGTGTAGCTGCTAGAATAAGAATAGCCTGGGCAAAGTTTAGAGAGCTCTTACCCCTGCTGGCGACAAAGGGACTCTCACTCAGAGTAAAAGGCAGACTGTATGACGCATGCGTACGAACAACCATGCTACATGGCAGTGAAACATGGGCTGTAACTGCTGAGGACATACGTAAGCTCGCAAGGAATGAAGCCAGTATGCTCCGTTGGATGTGTAATGTCAATGTGAATACCAGTCAGAGTGTAAGTATCTTGAGAGAAAAGCTGAACATTAGAAGCATCAGTTGTGGCGCGCAAGAGAGACGATTGCGCTGGTGTGGACATGTGGTGAGAATGGAGGAGGATAGCTGCGTGAAAAAGTGCCACACCCTAACAGTTGAGGGAACCCGTGGAAGAGGTAGGCCCAGGAAGACCTGGGCTGAGGTGGTGAGGCAAGACCTTCGAAGATTGGGCCTCACCGAGGCGATGACTACTGACCGAGACCTTTGGAAATGTGCTGTGCGTGAGAAGACCCGGCAAGCCAAGTAAGATCGTTGCCAGTGCCCCTGGACTGGTTCTTGTGCGGGTGGCACATGAGATGCACCATTTTGAGCGTGGCCGTTGCCAGTACCGCCTGACTGGCTCCTGTAGGATTTTCGAGCGAGATCGTTGCCAGTGTCCCTGGACTGGCTTGTGCGGGTGGCACATAAAAGACACCATTTCGAGCGTGGCCGTTTTCGTGCGGGTGACACGTAAAAGCACCCACTACACTCTCTGAGTGGTTGGCGTTAGGAAGGGCATCCAGCTGTAGAAACTCTGCCAAATCAGACTGGAGCCTGGTGTTGCCATCCGGTTTCACCAGTCCTCAGTCAAATCGTCCAACCCATGCTAGCATGGAAAGCGGACGTTAAACGATGATGATGATGATGATGATATATATATATATATATATATATATATATATATGGGTAATCTTCCAGTTTAGGGAGGTAAAACAGTAAATAAAAATATACGAGGGAAATAACTTAACGTCTTACTAGTATTATCCGAAAAATCTGAAATGTGTTCTTTTTTAGCTGTTTATAAATAAATCACACACGTTTTTTTTTTAACAAGTCCGCATGGTACTAAACAATCCTCGAAGGTAAATTTCTTCCTAATAAGCCGACGGCGCGCACACCATTCCAACATTTTGTGTCTGAACTGCTACATAATTCACTAATATTCTTCTAATATTATTAATTGACGAGTGAGGAACAATAAGTTGTTGTGCAGCCGGTCTTCCACGAGGCATTTTCGATCTCTCAGCCGGTACTATGATATTCGATCACGTGTGTGATTTATTTATAAACAGCTAAAAAAAAAACACATTTCAGAGTATGGATAATACTAGTAAGACGTTAAGTTATTTCTCTTGTATTTTTATTTACTTTTTTACCACCCATAACTTGAAGATTACCATATATATGTATATATATATATATATATTGTAATGTATACCTATAATATAATAAAGGGTGAGAACTTACCTTATATTTTCCGAAGGCGGCGAGATAAACGTTGTCAACGACCGTTTGGCAGAAGGGAAATAACGTTGGTATGAATAACCAAATACATATACAGGAAGTTAGCATAGTACGAGACAGGTAACCTCGTTCACTTCCTGTTAACAAGCAAGGCAGGTAATCTCGTACTTCCTGTTAAAAAGGGGAGTGCAGAAGACAGCGGAATCTTGGTGCGGATAGAACCAGAACGAGACGGCGCATTATACGGGTTGGACCGTTCTGGACATAATCTCCATGTATGAACATTTACTTCCCTGTTTGAACACTTTGTTGTTGCGATCAGAAGTTTACCCCTTTTTCTTACATTATAATTTGTCTGATCGTAACAATATATATATATATATATATATATAGGTAATCTTCCAGTTTCGAGGGGTAAAAGAAATATTCAAGGGAAATAACTTCAGTCTTATATGTATAGAAATATATATCGTCCTATTAAGTTGCTGTATGTATGTAAATCTACGTGTGCAGTGTATATATATATATATATATATACACTATATGTCCCGTCTTTGTGTTCAAACCGTTGTCCCTCCACATGGGACACAATTCTCATATTGTGTATGGATTTGTGTGTATATCTATATATATATATATATATATGCTTGTGTATATATGTACATATAGGTAATTTTCCAGTTTCGAGGGGCAACTTAATAGGACGATATATATGTCTACACATATAACACTGAAGTTATTTCCCTTGAATATTTCTTTTACCCCTCGAAACTGGAAGATTACCATATATATATATATATATATATATATATATATATTATTATTATAATGTTAGGGGATTTCAAAATCCGAACTTACAAGGATATACAATTTAATAATATCAAATTGAATTATGTAATGAGAAATATATTGATAATTTAGAGAAAAACCACCACGGAGCAACTCAAACGATGAAGGAGATCAGACACCGTCAAGAAAAGCGTACAATACGAAATACTAGTTTAAAAATCTGAAAAATCCATGAGAAAATTTGTAATCCATAAAATCTATAAAATATTAGACTAAAAATTTAAATCAGTTTAGTAAAATTATAAAAACGAAAGTGAATTGTTTGGGTTACACCATGATGGTTGTTCTCTAAATTATTAATATATATATATATATATATATATATATAGATAGATAGATAGATAAATATGATTTAGGGAAAAACGAGATTCTTCCCTATGAATTTTTTTCACAATAACTACTTGATAAATTCTTATATAAGAGTTTATCCTATTATTGTATATATATATATATATATATATATATATATATATATATATACATATATACTCACAAACATATTCATAGATATACACACATATACATACACACACACACATATACATATACACACACACACACATATATATATATGTATTTGGCAGGAATGGCAACAAAAGAAAGAAGGAGACCTTGATATTATGCAAATAGAGGAATGTATCTGTAAAAATATGTGACACTTATTCAGTAGCCATGCTCTTACTTGTTTCAGTCATTTGATTGTGGTCATACTGGAGCACTAAGTTAAAGGGATTTTAGTCACAAGAAATCGACCCCAGTACTCCGAGTTTCCGATGCCTGGGCAGGGTTCCGCTCCAACCATCTTTTCAGTTATCCAGCCACCGGAGGTTCTATTTGAAAAACAACCCCTATTCATATAAGCAGAAGACTTTCTTTCCATTCTACAATGGAAAAGGGTCTGGTTAGAGGGAAATATTAGCGAGGTCAGTATTGGCATGGTTTTTACAGCTGGATGTCCTTTGAAATGCCATCCACTTCACAGTGTGGACTGGATGCTTGTTATGTGGCGCCAGCACTGGCAGGGTCACCAAGTAATTAAGAAATTATTAAAAAAACACTGGTTTACAACAATAAAAGAAAAATTTTTAAATCAAATTATAACAATCCTTTCTACTAAAAGCACAAGGCCTGAAATTTGGTGTAAGAGGACTGGTCAATTACATCAACTCCGGTATTTCACTGATACTTAATTTATCAACCCCGAAAGGATGAAAGGCATAGTCAACCTCAGCGGAATTTGAACTCAGAATGTAGCGATGGGTGAAATATCGCTAAGCATTTCGTCCAGCATGCTAATGATTCAGCGAGATCACCACCTTTCAGATCAACTTATAATAATGGTTATGATAAAGGTAATGTTAACATGAAGGTTCCAAGGGTTAAGAAAAAATGCATCACTTAGTGGAAAATATTTAGCAGAAGCTCACTTTGCAACCACATGGTTTTAGGGTCAGTCCTACTGCACAGCACCTTGGGCAAGTATCTTCTACTATAGCTCTAGCCTGACCAATGGCTTGAGTGAATTTATTATGGAAACTGTGTGGAAGCCTGTCATTTGTATATATATATATGTGTATATAAATAATATATACTCTTACTTGTTTCAGTCATATTGACTGCAGCCATGCTGGAGCACCGCCTTCAGTCGAGCAAATTGACCCCCAGGACTTATTCTTTGGAAGCCTAGTACTTATTCTATCGGCCTCTTTTGCCGAACCGCTAAGTTACGGGGACGTAAATACACCAGCATCGGTTGTCAAGCGATGCTGGGGGGATAAACACAGACACACAAACATATACACGCACATACATATATATATATACATATATACAACGGGCTTCTTTCAGTTTCCATCTACCAAATCCACTCACAAGGCTTTGGTCAGCCTGAGGCTTTAGTAGAAGATACTTGCCCAAGGTGCCATGCAGTGGGAATGAACCCGGAACCATGTGGTTGGTAAGCAAGCTACTTATCACACAGCCACTCCTGCGCCTTATATATATATATATATATATATATATATATATATATATATATATATATACATACACACACATATATAGTAGGTATGGGTTGGATGGTTTGAATGAGAGTTGGCAAACAAGTTTGTGAATGAGAATGAAATTGAGAGAGTAAGAGAATGAGAATGAATGAGTAAAAAAAGACAGATAGGGAAAGAGTGAAAGCGAAGGAATGAAAATGAAAGAAAAACAGAACAAAATTAAAACACAAACCAAAGGTGAAAATATCAAATATATTAAATAAAAATAACGCAACCATAAAACTTTTTTATAGTATTTATTTTTTATTATTATTTTTATTATTATATTTATTAGTGTTCTCAATTGTTCTTGCCTTATTTCTTCATCATCATCATCATCATCAGAATAATAATGTTCTCTTTATTATTGTCATTTGTTTTTATTTACTTATTTAAAATTTTTCTGTTATTTAAAATTTTCACCCACCCCTCCCGTTTTTCTTCTTTCTTCCTTCCTTCCTTCTTCTCTCCCCCTCTCTTTCTCATCACATTCCCATTTCCTTCACTCCTACCATCCCCCCTTCTACCAATACGTCCTCCCACTCACGGAAGAAAAAAAACCTTCCCTGACCCCACTTTAACAGATTAAACCCCCCATCTTTTTTCCTTAGCTT
>NC_142950.1:10764706-10789706 GCF_046866305.1 Octopus bimaculoides
TCTTTTCTACGATAGACACAAAGCCTGAAATCTGGGGGAGGCGGGGGCCAGTCAATTACATCAACCCCAGTACTCAACTGGCACTAAATTTATCGACCCTGAAGGGATGAAAGGCAAAGTTGACCTCGGCAGAATTTGAACTCAGAACATAAAGACTGACGAAATGCCGCTAAGGATTTTTCTTGGTGTATTAACGACTCTGCCAGCTCGCTGCCAATGGTAATAATAAGGAAAACAATAATAGACATCACATGCCCTGGAGAGAATAGAATCATCAAAAGGAAAGAGAAAAACTCATGAGATATAAAGTTCACAATTAGCATCATCATCGTTTAACGTCCACTTTCCATGCTGGCATGGGTTGGGCAGTTTGACTGAGGACTGGTGAAACCAGATGGCTACACCAGGCTCCAATCTGATTTGGCAGAGTTTCTACAGTTGGATGCCCTTCCTAAAGCCAACCACTCCGAGAGTGTAGTGGGTGCTTTTACGTGCCACCGGCATGAAGGTCAGTCAGGCAGTACAGGCAACGGCCATGCTCAAAATGGTGTATTTTACGTGCCACCTGCACAGGAGCCAGTCCAGCGGCACTGGCAACGATCTTGCTCGAATGACTTTTCACGTGCCACGAAGGCGACGCTGGTAACGATCATGCTTGAACGGTGGTGAGAAATCAAAAGGGTGTGGCCATTGGGAAAGGTGTACGGGTAAGCAGAGAGATTACATTACTCTTCTCAAAAGGACCCAAGTTTGTCACAGGGTTAAATTCCTAGCTATTGTTTGAACTCATTTTGCAGCTGAGGCGACTGGAGTGAAATGGGAAAAGAAGCTCGAAAACACAACAAGACAGACACACTTCGGTCTGTCATGATGAACCCCGAGGACTCATAAGGCCAGAGCTTAACCCAGTCACTGAGATTACATCGCCCCGTCCCCCCACCCATCACCACCAGGAGTGGCTGGCGTTAGGAAGGGCATCCAGCAATAGAAACCATGCCAAATCAGGTGCAAATTGGAATGTGGTGCTGCTCCTCCAGCTTACCAAATTTCAGTCAATCCGTCAAGGTTCAGTTCTACTGCGTGGCACCTTGAGCAAGTGTCTTCTACTACAGTCTTGGGTTGACTAAAGTCTTATGAGTAGATTTGGTAGACAGAAACTGAAAGAAGCCCATCATATATATATACATACATATATATATATATATATATACATACATACATACATACATATATATACATATATATATATGTGTGTATCTTTCCTGCCATTGCTTGACAACTGATGCTGGTTTGTTTATGCCCCAGTAACTTAGCGGTTTGGCAAAAGACACCGATAGAATAAGTACTAGGCTTTACAAAGAATAAGTCCTGGGGTCAATTTCTTTGACTAAAACCCTGTAAAAGCAGTGCTCCAGCATGGCTGCAGTCAAATGGCTGAAACAAGTAAAAGAATAAAAGAATTGCTCCCAAGGGGACACTACTCATACTCACACAATAGACAATGCATAAAATTGTCCGTTATTTTTGGGTCGAATCAAGAAAGTCCCGTCGGGTTTGCCCTCAAGCAGTTTTTCAGCCTCGTCTCGTTGGCATGACATAAGCCATAAGCTCTCCTGTCGATGGGGAAGGTCGTCAGAAACTGAACTGTTATCACTGCAAAGAAAGAAAAGGAAAAACGCTACATGTATAATTATATGTATTTACAAAGCTCTCTAGTAAATATATATTTGAATGAAAATATACGTCCACAGCATTCTGAGGATATCTATCACTTATTTCTATCCTGAAATACTTCGTTCATAATGTTATTCCCATTTTCCATCATTAACTATCAGTAACTTCATAATGAATCATAAACTGATCCAAAATAATTTGTGTACTTGTTCTTCCTTATTTACAGATTCAAAATGAATAATAAAAAATTATATATTTTGCAAGGAAATTGAAAAAAAAAAAACCTTGTATGTTAAGAGGTTAATATCAACATTTGAGATATGTAAATTTGTGTGTGTGTGTTCATATGACAAAACAAAGGGTCCGTTATATAAAAGATGGGAAGAAAGAAAACAAAATGTGGTTGACTTACTTTTCTTTACGTCCTTCTAATTGGTTATCTAAGAAGTCTTGGCTCATACCATTCTGAAGTAATAATCTGTAATGATAAAGATAGAAATAAGTGAGATGGTGAGAGGAAGAGGTAAAGAAAGATAGAGAAAGGGCAAAAGAGAAGAGAAAGATAGAGAAAGGGCAAAAGAGAAGAGAAAGATAGAGAAAGGGCAAAAGAGAAGAGAAAGATAGAGAAAGGGCAAAAGAGAAGAGAAAGCCAGAAAGAGAGAGAAAGATAGAGAGGGCTACAAATAAAAAAGAAATAGAAAGAGTGAGACAGTGAAAAAGATGAGAGAAGATATGAGAGAGAGAGAGAGAAAGAATGAAAGAATATAGAAAGTAAAAAAGTAGAGATAATGTGCTTTACACAACCATTTATGTGAATTATAATTATCACTTAAGTCTGGCAATACCTTCTTCTTCAATTCAGCTGGGGAATTCACCATGATAGCAATATGAGCCAAACTGATATCACCATTCCCATCGAATGGTGCTTTCCCATTTCCTAATTGGACGAGCCAGGTTGAAAACTGTTTTGCACATTGGTCCCCATGTACACATTAGTAGTGAAGGAGAATTTCAGTACTTTATTCCATAGGTATGAAGACTTCATGCATGCTTTTATTTCATCAGATCTTGTTCGTCTCACAATGACTGGTAATGTCTGTCTGAAGTCTCCTGATAAAACTAATGTAACTACCCCCACCATAGATTTATTGATGCCTCTGATGTCCTGTAAGGTCTTACCAAGAGCTTCCATTACACCTGTATGTGACATGATGCATTCATCCCAAATGATAAGGTGGCACTGGCACAACACTTCAGGTGAACCTGAATCTTTGCTTATGTTACAAATTGGATTGTCATTTGTGACCAGGTTTAATGGCAATTTAAATGAGCTGTTTGTCCTCCTGGGAGAATGGTGGCAGCAAAGCCAGACAATGGTATGGCAACTGAAATTCTTTTTTGTTACCTTACCTTGGAGAGAAGTAATGTTACAAATGTTCTACCTGTGCTACCAGGAACATCAAGAAAGAAAATTCCTCTGCTTTTTTCTAGCGATTGTGGACCACCGCATGCATACACACACGCACGCACACACACAGAGATACTAAACATCAGATGAAATGGACATGTGTGTGTGTGTGTGAACATATATAAATAGGCATACATCTTTCTTATATGTGTGTGCATGTGGGTGAGAGAGAAAGAGAGAGTGTCACTTAGAATTCTCTCTCTCTCTCACACACACACATAGAAAAAGATGTATGCATATGTATTTATGTATGTACATATACATAACACACCCCTTCACACACACATATGAATGTATACAAACATACGTTACAAAAACACATGTGCGTGTGTGACTGGCTACAAAAACAGAGCTGAACAAGGTGTGCAAGAAGAAAATAAATATATTTCATGGAAATTAACGAAGTGTACGAGTTCAGAACGAAATGAAACCTTGTATGAGTATGAGAGAGAGAGAGAGAGAGAGAGATAGAGAGAGAGAGAACATTGCAAACAATGAATGAGACAAACATGGAATAAATAAATCGTATAAATAAAAGCATGTTGAAAAGTATCTCGTCCCAAATATTTAAATTTGTGAACATTGTAAATATTTCTCTCAGTAATTTATCATACATTATTTACATCTGACGGATATTTATCCTCATCTTGTTTGTTGTTAACACAACGTTTCGGCTGATATACCCTCCAGCCTTCATCAGGTGTCTTGGGGAAAATTTCAAACATGGGTTCTCATTCCTAAGGTATATTTCAATGTTATTATTATTATTATTATTATTATTATTATTATTATTCAGGTCACTGCCTGGAATCGAACTTGGAATGTATTAATTTAACGCTCAGGAAGTGAAAAAGTCTTTAACGTTTCGAGCCTACGCTTTTCCACAGAAAGGAACACAGAATTGAACAGGGAGAGAAAATAAAGAAAGTGTTGTGGCTAGCAATAAAACAACAACAACAACAGCATCAGCATCAGCATCACTTACTTTTTACTCATCTCCCTAGTTCTACACAGCCGTTTTAGTTCTGGCTTTAAACTGTTCATCTCACTTATGTAGGACCTGTTGCGCTGCGTCTGTTGCTGGATGTCGATGGTCAGCTGCAACCGGTTTTCTGTTATGCTGCTGAGTCGGCGCTTCAGTAACTCAAAGTTCTCATGCAACCTAAAAAAGAAAAAGTAAAGGTGTGAGATAAAAAAAAAAAAAAGCTGCGATGGAGGGTCATCATCATCATCATTTTTAATGTCTACTTCCTCATGCCTTCATGGATCAGACAGAATTCACAGAGACAGATTTTCCTGTTGCCAACTCTGTTTTCCAAGCAAGGTAATATTTCCATCCCAAAACCAGATATGATTTTTATGGAAGATTAGATAAAAAAAAAAACAGGTTTTATATCAGAGAATCAAAAGCAGGGGTCACAGGAGGGTTGTCAATAAAAGGGAGAAGGGCTGACCTAAGCTGCAGCAATCCATGATATCTATTACATACAATCTTTGATGTGGTTGAACAACCAATCAGGGTAAAGTTGTTTATGGAAGACCAGCAGTTGCCCATGCATACCAGTCTCCCCTCTTCACGCCACCGATGTTATCCAAGGGAAAGGTAAAGGCCAATACAGCTTGGCACCAGTGACTTCGTAACTCATTTCCACAGCTGAGTGAACTGGAGCAACGTGAAATAAAGTGTCTTGGTTTAAGAACACAACACACAGTCTGATCCAGGAATTGAACCCACAAAGACTCCCTCTGGTCACAAATGACCATGGGATTGCACCTAGAAAGTTCCCTTCCAAGGAACATGTTCTAGGCAAGGTTGTTTATGGAAGACCAGCACTCACCTATGCATACCAGCCTCCCCCTCTCCACACCACTGATGTTATCCAAGGGAAAGGGGCCGATACAGCTGAGCTACACAGTCCATGGTACCGAGTGGACAGCGAAGTATACACGACAGGGATACAAGATATGCAAACAGCTCAACACGAGCCAACTTTAAACCAAGAACCAACCCTTCATGTAACGACCTGAAGCCCAGTTAACTCTGCAACAAGGAGAGAGAAAATAGTAGAGAATGGAGAGAAGGCAAGGGCTTACTTTTGTGCTTCGTGTGCTTGGGCATCTTTGTGATGCCGCTCGTGCAGTTTTATCTGTTCTTCAAACACTGATAATGTTTCTCGGAATGCATCAAGCGCCTGACTTTTGAGCTGTAACTCCTGCAAAAGACACACAAGGAATTTCATCATCAACACTGTTCGTTCGAGAATGGGTTGGATGAATATATTATGGCATTGCTTGGGGATTTAAAAAAAATTTTTCGCCTTTTATTTTACAGCCAAACCAGATACCTTACCTAATGCTTATTCTTACCTGTTCTCCAAGCAAGAAATCTTTTATTGGATCTTTTCGGTTTGGCGGACCAATTTTCAAAAATTCAAAATTCATTGAAAATTTTAAAATTTGATACATTAATGTAGTTTTCCAAGCTCAATCTTAAGAGATACTTCACTTTTTTTCAGAAAAAAAAAAAAAAAAATGGGGTGGTGGAAGAACGGGGGAGGAAGTGGGAGAGGAAGAACGGGGGAGAGAAGGAAGAGGGGAGGAGGAGGAAGAGGAAGAAGATGAAAGAGAGGAAAATGAAGGGGAGGAAGATGAAAAGGAGGAAGATGAAGGGGAGGAAGATGAAGGGAAGGAAGAGGGAGAGGAAGAATGGGGGAAGGGGGAAGAAGAGGAGGAATAAGAAGAACTGAAGAGGAGATTGGAGAGGTTATGCTGAGTTTCGATCAAAGTTTTTACCTGTGACGTTTTGGAATGGTTTTCATAGAGACGATCGAAGGAGTTGGCCTTCTCTTGGTATTCCTTGTTGATCTTTAGTAATTTCTCCAACTCATCTTTCTGGGCGTCGGCACCAATTGTTATATACTGGTTTTGGTAAACGGCAGCGATGGCACCAACAGGAATGGACAAAGGAGCAGGGAGAGAAGAAAAAAGAAAAAAGGCCAAACATTAGAACTTTCTTTTCATTAAGGGAGTTTATGTCATTTTACTGTTTCCGTCTTTCACTTGTTTCAGTCACTGAACTGCGGCCATGCTGGGGCACTGCCTTGAAGGGTCAAATAAATCAACTCCTGCAGTACTTTTACGTTCATACATTTTAAGCCTGGTACTTATTCGCACCCAAGTCAATGTAATCGACTAGCCTCCATCCCACAAACTTCAGGCTTTGTGCCCATAGTAGAAAGGATTATCATCATCATCATCATCATCATTATTATTATTATTATTATCAAGGTGGAGAGCTGGCAGAATCGTTAGCACGCCAGGCAAAATGCTAAGTGGCATTTTGTCTGTCTTTATTTTCTGAGTTCAAATTCCACCGAGGTTGACTTTGCCCTTCAACCTTCTGAGGTCGAAGAAATAAGTACCAGTTAAGCACTGGGGTCAATGTAATTGACTAGTCCCCGCCTCCAGAATTTCAGGCCCTCTGCCTATAGCAAAAAGGGTTATTATTATTATTATTAATTTATTAAGGCTACAAGCTAGCAGAATTGTTAGCATGTTGGACAAAATTCCTTGAACCATTTCTTCCTTATGTTTAAAGTTCAAATACTGCTGGGGTCAAGAAAATACGGGCCAGTCAAGTACTGGAGTCAATGTAATTGCCTTACCCCTTCCTCTAAAACTGCTAATCTAATGCCAAAATTTTATCATCATCATCATCATAGAAGTTGGTAGTCCAGTGGACACAATAGCTTATAGTGCTCAGTAATGCCCTTTTAAAGTATTAAGGTGACAAGCTGACAGAATTATTTGTAAATAGTCTATAAAAGAGTAAAGACCCCCTTCGGTGATGAATGACCATGGGATTGAACCTAGAAAGTTACCTTCCGAGGAGCACGTCTGAGCAAGGTTGTTTGTGGAAGACCAGCAGTCGCCTATGCATACCAACCCCCACTCTCCACGCCACTGATGTTATACAAAGGAAAGGCAAAGCTTGGCACCAGTGATGTCGCAACTCATTTCTACAGATGAGTGGACTGGAGCAACGTGGAATAAAGTGTCTTGCTCAAGGACACAATAAACAGCCCAGTCTGGGAATCGAACTATCTCATGATTGTGAGCCCAACACTATAACCACTGACCCATGTGCCTTCACAAGTAATCTATAAACCGGGCTAATTCAGCTGTTTCTCCATAGACTGAAAAAACTATGAACAACCTTCAATTTTTGGATTCCCATCAGAGACGTCTATATCATTTTGGATTCCCAATATTGGATTCCCATCAGAGACATCTATATCATTTTGACCAGTCCCAGGAGCTGCAGGAAAGTGGAGTTGCTAATTTGCACACTGTAAGTGAGAATGCTTTATTCTTAAACAACCGGGGCCTGTCAACAGGGACCTCAGTCCACACAGTATCAAGGTATGATATAATATACAGAGTCTGCCAAAGAAAATGTATACATACTTCAGGAAAGGGAAAAATCTGTATAAACATTTTTTCTTCAGTGCTATCACAATTTGATGTGTAAGACATTCGAGCGAGATCGTTGCCAATGCCACTGGACTGGCTCCTGTGCAGGTGGCACGTAAAATACACCATTTTGAGCGTGGCCGTTCTGACTGGCCTTCGTGCCGGTGGCACGTAAAAGAACCCACTACACTCTCTGAGTGGTTGGCGTTAGGAAGGGCCTCCAGCTGTAGAAACTCTGCCAAATCACATTGGAGCCTGGTGTAGCCATCTGGTTCACCAGTCCTCAGTCAAATCGTCCAACCCATGCTAGCATGGAAAACGGACGTTAAACGATGATGGTGATGATGATTGAAAGAGGTATTTATATTTATAGAGGTACTTATAAATACTGACACAAAATATTTCCTTTCCTGAAGTGTGTATAGATGTTTTTGGTGGACTCTCTAATTTATATAGCATGTTGGATAAAACCCTCAAACACAGAAGACTAAACAAAAATAATCAAATAAAGAGTGGAATAAAAAGTGAAGCGGAAGTGTGACAGATTCCTCAAAACTCTCACACTTTAGGAAAGAGAGAGAGAGAGAGAGAGAGAGAGAGAGAAAGAGAGAGAAAGAGGTGTTGGTTTGTTTGCATTCTTTTATACGTACCGGACCTGGTTTACAGACGGGGTGTTCCAGCTGAGTATCAAGAGCTCTGTTATAGATGGCCAGAGAATTGTAGCGGTAATGTTCAATGAGTTCGACCACCGAATCAAAAGTTAAAGGTTCAACAAATCCATATTTGTTGTTTTTGTGGTAAATTTTTATTAATTTATTGCTGCCGCCTTTCCTGCAAATTGCAAAATATTTCAGTTTTATATATTTTGCTTTTAAACAATTAGGATTTTTATCATTCAAATTTTCACGAAAATATTTTTCTCGGTATTTTTATAAATTATTTATTTCTATATCTGGTTTGCAAGATTCTTGATGTGAATTTGTGTTTTGAAACAGATTTTGTTTGTTCCTTGGGCAGGTCAGTATGCCAATATAAACACATGCACTGGTTCCATTTCACTATTATTGAATGAGAGAGCATTTTTATTTTTATTTATTTATTTTTTTTGTAATTTAAAACACTGCAGTATCCATGTTTAATTACATTCCCCTAATTTCAGGATTCAAATCCAACTAGCATCAATGTTTATAGGACCCCTATGAGTAAGATGGAATTCAATGAGGTAGATTTGCTATCATTCAATCAATGATAAAAAATTCAGAAACTTGGGACAAATTTAAAAATGATCAACACTTTAGCATTTAAACTGGCCACATCCAACCCAAATAATTTACTTGTTTACGATCAAACTGGTCTGATCCAGCCTCTCACACTCACCTTACAATGTCATTCTAAAAATAACAACCACATCACTGAAATCTCAAAGTTGTAAGATGGATAATCTATGATTAATTTAAAACAAGATGAATAAATAAGCATTACACTTGAAGGAACGGCCTGAAATGGTAAAGGGGGACACATTTACTGCCATTTTCTTTTTCTCTGCAACCAGACTGAAAAAGCGAGACAGGGAGGGATTGAGAGGGGGGGGGGAAAGAGATAGAGGTAGCAGAATGAGTGTATAGATTGAGGGGTGAGGAGAGGCTTGCTTACCTGAGTGTTAGAGTGTAGTCACCATGCGTAGAGGCATCCCGAACCAAAAAGGTTCCATCTGACGTGTCCTTCAGCTTATCATTTACCTCTTCTCTGGAATATTAACAATACAAAAAATTAAGTATAATAATAATAATTCTTTCTTATTTCTTTATTGCCCACAAGGGGACAAACAAGGACAGACAAAGGGATTAAGTTGATTACATCGACCCCAGTGCGTAACTGGTACTTAATTTATCGACCCCGAAAGGATAAAAGGCAAAGTCGACCTCGGCGGAATTTGAACTCAACGTAACGGCAGACGAAATACCGCTAAGCATTTTGCCCAGTGTACTAACACGTCTGCCAGCTCACTGCCTTATAAGTATAATAATAATTCTCTCTACTAAAGGCACAAGGCGTGAAATTTTGGGGGAGGGGACTAGTCGATAACATCGACCCCAGTGCTTCACTGGTACTTAATTTATCAATTCTGAAAGGATGAAAGGCAAAGTCGACCCCAGCAGAATTTGAGTTCAGAATGTAAAGATGGACGAAATGACATTTAATAATTTTGCCTGGTGTGCTAATGATTCTGCCAGCTCGCAGCCTTAATAATAATAATAATCCTAATAATAATGGTTTCAAAATTTTGCACAAGGCCAGCAAGTTCAGGGGAGGGGTTAAATTGATTACATTGATCCCAGTGCTCAACTGATGCTTCTTTATCGACCCCGAAAGGAATAAAAACAAAGTTGACCTCTGCGAAATAATAATAATAATAATAATGTGGCAGCTACAAGAGTCCCTATTGTCATCGGAGCATTAGGTTCAACACCACCCAATCTGAAAAAACATCTGAAAACCTTAGAAATACCCTACAATCTAGGTGTATTGCAAAAATCGGCATTATTCGAAACGGCATGCATATTGCGTAAAGTACTGTCTGTCTGAGGTCCTTGCTGTCACTTGACAAACAGTACAAACCCCCAGTAGACACAATATGTTCAATGAGCAACCTCACGATATTGTATACTGTGCTATGTCTATCATAATAATAATAATAATAATAATAATAACCATCCTTTCTATTGGAGTCACAAGGCCTCAGATTTGTTGGGTGGGGACTAGTCGATTATACTGACCCCAGTGTTTCACTGGTACTAAATTTATGGACTCCGAAAGGATGAAAGGCAAAGTCGGCCTCAGTAGAATTTGAACTTAGAACGTAGCAACGGGTAAAATACAACAACAACAACAACAATAATAATAATAATAATTTTGACAGAAAGGTAGCAGTTTCAAGGGAAGGGTTAAACCAATTACATTGAACCCAGTGCCCAACTGGTACTTATTTTATCAACCCCCAAAAGAACAAAAGGCAAAGTTGACCTCAGCAGAATTTAAACCCAGAACATACAGACAGACGAAATGCTGTTAACATTTCTACCAGTTTGCTGTCATAATAATAATAATAAAATTTTCTACTATAGGCACAAGGCCTGAAATTTTGGGGGAGGAGGATAGTTAATTACATTGACATCAGTACTTGACTGGTAACTAATTCACAACCCCAAACGGATGAAAGGCAAAATCAACCTCGGTGGAATTTGAACTTGGAATGTAACGACGGACAAAATACCGCTAAGCTTTTTGCTTGGCATGCCTCTACTGGAGGCACAAGGCCTCAAATTAGTGGGGAGGGAACTAGTTGATCACATCGACCCTTATTGACCCCAAAAGGATGAAAGGCAAAGTCGACCTCAATGGAATTTGAACTCAGAATGTAGCGACAGGTGAAATACCGCTTAGCATTTTGCCCGGCATGCTAACAATTCTGCCAGCTGGTAGTCTTTGCTGCTGTAATAATACTAATAATATAGATTAGATCTGAACACAAAAGCAAAGAGAGGGGAGGTGCATGTGTGTGTGAGAGAAAGAGAGAGGAGGAAGGGAGACACTAACCTTGATAACTCGCCCCAGTACCACTCAGCGTCCTTCAGTTCATATTTGGCTGGAGTAGTTGGTGCATCATCTACAATGGAAGATAGGATTGAGGATTAGGGCAGCGTGTACAGGTGGTGACGGTGGTAACTAGTCTAGAAGTAAACCATGTGTGGCTATGGACATATAGGGGTACAGTGGGTGATAAAGAGGCATGGCAAAGTGGACGCTGCAACAACAAACAAAAAGAAGTGTGTGTGTGTGTATATATATATATTCATACATTCTTGTGTATATATATATATACCTATGCATGTGTATCTTTCAAAAAGAAGGAATGACACATAAGATAATTTGGCCCTAGATTGTCTGAATAAAAGAAAGGATGATCATGGCTGGAATATCATTAACCATTAGTCTGCTCAATCAGAGCTGACTTTGATCTAAACAACACCAGCAGCAAAAACAAGTGGAATTGTAATAATAATAATAATAATAATAATAATAGTGACAAACAACTTACTGGGTCGCTTGGGTATAGGGGGTGGATTATGAACATTTGGTTTTTCCACACCCCAATCCCCATAAGAAAGCAAGTTCTCAACCAGCTCAATGTGTAACTTTGTATTCTCCACAATTTCTCTATAAAAAATGGAAGAAAGAAAATCAAATAATTAAAATAGTAAAGAAAAAAAAAACAACAAAAAAACACAACCAAACACGCATGCTATTAACAAGGTGCATGGCTCAGTGGTTAGAGCATCAGGCTCGTAATGACAAGATAGTGAGTTTGATTCCCAGACGGATACAGTATGATACACTGATTGCCATTTTAAACTAATATTGCTTCTGTCACACATAATGAATACATATATATACCATCATCATTTTGTGTCTGTTTTCCAGACTTTCCAGACTATTTCTTATTTCTTATTTATTGCCCACAAGGGGCTAAACAGAGGGGACAAACAAGGACAGACAAAGAGATTAAGTCGATTACATCGACCCCAAAAAGATGAAAGACAAAGTTGACCTCAGCGGATTTTGAACTCAGAACATAAAGGCAGACGAAATACCGCTAAGAATTTCGCCTGGCGTGCTAACGTTTCTTATTTCTTTATTGCCGACAAAAGGCTAAACATAGAGGGGACAAACAAGGACAGACAAAGGGATTAAGTCAATTACATCGACTCCAGTGCGTAACTGGTACTTACTTTATCGACCCCAAAAGGATGAAAGGCAAAGCCGACCTCGGCGGAATTTGAACTCAGAACGTAACGGAAGACGAAATACCGCTAAGCATTTCGCCTGGCGTCCTAACGATTCTGCCAGCACGCCGACTTCTTACAATTTCTGCTGACCAAATGCAACTCAGTATAGTAGAAGAGGAGAAGATAACAGCCATGCAGGATCCAAAAGGGAAACTTCTTAACCACAGGGGCCTCACACATAAACACACACACACACACAAAACAAAATGAAAGGTCAAGTGACCCAACTTACACAATACGCTCCCAAGGGGGCCGCAGAAGAATGTGACAGAACACTTTTGACAACTTCTCTATGTCGTCTCGCACGCCAGATTCGTACTGCATCTGCCAGAGACGACAGAAATGTTTCATGAAGAAGTGCAACGTGGACGCATGGGCCGAGGGTAAGGATGTCACCAAGGTCATGAGGTCTCTCTCGTTTGTGGAACCGACCACTGAAAATTTAAAGAAAGGACAAATAAATTAAGAAACATAAAAAGACAAGAAGCTGACAATTCTGTCGACAAAAAGAAAAAAAAGAATGAAAGAGCACTTACTAGCTGCTTTGATGAAGTCGGCATAATTTTCAACAGGAATTACAGGGTTGGGCAGTTCTCGAAGGTATTTTTTGAGCACACCAGCTATCGAATGGATGTTGAAGCTACTGATATCTATTAATAGCGGGTCGGATGCTGCGAAGAACAAAAAAAAAGAACAAAGAGAAAAGATTTTAGAAAAAAAAAACATATATAAAAAACATATATAGGCGCAGGAGTAGCTGTGTGGTAAGTAGCTTGCTTACCAACCATATGGTCCTGGGTTCATTCCCACGGCGTGGCACCCTGGGCAAGTGTCTTCTACTATAGCCTCGGGCCGACCAAAGCCTTGTGAGTGGATTTGGTAGACGGAAACTGAAAGAAGCCCGTCGTATATATATGTATATGTATGTGTGTGTATGTGTGTTTGTGTGTCTGTGTTTGTCCCTCCAACATCGCTTGACAACCGATGCTGGTGTGTTTACGTCCCCCGTAACTTAGGGGTTCGGCAAAATAGACCGATAGAATAAGTACTAGGCTTACAAAGAATAAGTCCTGAGGTCGATTTGCTCGACTAAAGGCGGTGCTCCAGCATGGCCACAGTCAAATGACTGAAACAAGTAAAAGAGAGAAAAGAGAAATCAAAAGAAGTGAAATGAATCAGACACAATCGTGTCGTTCTGCTAAATCATTTCCAGTTTTCGTTATCCATGTTAAGCATCATTGATTATTCATTCATTAATTTCCTTTGACTCCATGTGGAGTGTAAAAGTGTCAACAAGATGTCGTCATCTGGAATATGTGGTGAGCATCAGCTTATAGCAGCCCTGCACTATCAATTTTCTGCATTGCTATAGAAATACTAACAAAAGGACACGCTAATATAATATAGGGAGAATTTAGGGTGTGAGTAAAGGCACAAAGTTTTTTGCAAGGGAATGCTCTTAATATTCTTATCTACTTAAAACAAAATATTTATATGTAAAAGATACGAAGTGATGAGTAAACCAGAAATGTGGTGGGGGTACAAGGGTTTAGAAAGAGACAGAGTGAGGGGGATTTTTCCATTCATGATCAGCTATACTCGATTTATCAATATCCCTTAGTGTCACAGCTTTGCGATGTTCCATCACCCTTATTTTGAGGGGGCGATACGTTTCGCCTTTGTATGAACTATAAATATCCATCAAATGTAAATAATGTACATAATTCCTCATCTCTTAAATATAGAACTGTATTAGAGTGAGGCGGGATTGAAAGAGTGTGAAAGAAAGGGAACACAAAAGGAAAAGAGAGAGAAAATAAAAATAGAAACAGTTCAGTTTTTTTTTTTTTGTGGTTTGTTGTTTGCAGAGCAAGCAAACTGGGGAAAGTGGAGTTATGTCCCTTGTACTAAATTGCCACGTTCCTATGGTTGTTTACACTGTTTCTAGTTTGTGATCGTCTTAACTTTGTCGTGTCACAGTAATTTCCTGATTTATATTTACAAAACCTTCGCCTATCCTGTATATCACATGATACACAGCACATATTTCCTTGGCGTCCATATAACATATATAATACACATTCTGAATATATTTTTAACTACCAGAATGCCTTGGGACTTACAAAGGAAGACTTTATATTAATTAGGACAGTTAAACAAGGACTGACTGAAAACCTGAAAACAAGCAGAGACGTTTAGGACAAACTTATGAAAGTGCTTTAGAGAGGCAAAGGGTTCAGCCATCTTCAATGTTATTCATCCTCCTCCTCTCGCGTCCGTTTTCCGTGCTGGCAGGAGTTGGACGGTTTAACCGCACCAGGTTCCAGTCTGATTCGGCTCGGTTTCCATGGCTAGACACTCTTCCTAATGCCAACCACTTTACAGTGTGTGCCGGGTGCTTTAAGCGTGCCACTGGCATGAGCGCCGCTTTTACGTGGAACTGGCACAAGTGTCTTCTATGTGGCACCAGCACTGGACTCTTGCAGGCCAATACTCTGATATGTTAAGGAATGGCCTTAAAAACATCCGTTGTGGAATACAGATCTTCTTGGGTACAGCAAGGCCTCAGATATCTCGGTCCTTCATCATCTCATCTGAAAATTTCAGTGTCCTGAGGTCCTCCTTCAGTACTTCATCCCCCACCTCCCTGGGTCTCCCTCTTCCACGTGTTCTATCCGCTTTGAGATTGGCACTTCTTTATGGAGCTGTCAGCATCCAACGCCAATGGCACAGCAGAACAAACCATTAGTACTGGGGTGTACAACTTGTTTCAGCCCACCTGCCATCTTTTGCTGCTTAGCCCTCAACCACTCACCGATTAAAAAAAATATTCTTTGCTTCTTCGTTGAAGTAATAAAGGAGATTTTTTTTCTTCTCAATTTAATTCTTTTTAAAGCTTATTTTTCTTTCTTTTCTTTCTGCAAAAAAAGGTTCTTAATAAAAATTCATTCCATTTAAATTAAGTGTCTGAGATGAGTTAGCAACAGTAATATTTATCCCTGCTAATTAGCCTCATTTGTACAGATGAAAAGATATCTCATTTTCACAGATTACACTGCTTCAATTAGTTTAATCGCTGATCTTCATTGGGTGTCTTATTTCCGACTGAATAAGAACAGGAGTGTGTGTGCGCAAATGCTGTTGTGTGTGGTTTGTATATGTGCTTTTGTGTACATATGGTGTGTGTTTGAGGTTTTGTGTTTGTGTGCATGTGGTTGTGGTTGCTTGTGTATGTAATAGCACATGTAAGTGGTTGCATATGTGGTTGTGTGTGTATGTGTGCATATGTGTGGTTATGTGTCTATGTAGTTGCGTGTGTATGAGGTTTTGTGTGCACGTGTGAATCGTTAGCTGTGTATGTATGTGGTCTAACCAGAAAGTGATACAATGGAATTCTGGGGAACTAGTGATGGTCTGTATCGACAACAAATGGTAATGGCAAATGAGTGCTGCACCAAGTGGAAGGAATAAGCCTGATTTGCAGAGAAGAGAGAAGATGAATGATTTTGTACCAATTTAGACCAGGAAATGTGTTATAGAGATACAACAGAAATGAACTTACCAGAATTAAAAGTTGCTTTCACTTTATTAATATCTTCTGTTCGTGCTGATATCCTATATACATTCATAGCTTGATCTTCTGCAAAACAGAGAGGTAACACAAAAATGGTCATCAATTGAAATAATGCTTTATGTCATCATCGTTTAATGTCTGCTTTCCATGCTAACATTGGGTTGGACAGTTTTGACTGAGGACTGGCAAGCCAGTAGGCTGCATCAGGCTCCAATCTGATCAGACGTGTGTGCGTGTGTGTGTGTATATATATATATATACACACAAGTGTATATACAAGAGCAATGCTGAAAAGTTCCTGCCTTTGGACAAAAAAAAAGAGAAGCAGTTTATTATGATTTTATCAAACATTCTCCACCACTCAGATTGACACATTTATTGCAGCGGGCTTTCAGTCTTCCTTAGCCCTGTAAAAGAACTTAGAAGGTTGGGTCTCCAACTAGGCATTTTGTGAGGGTCTTAAAGCCAGAGTCTTTTCACCACCCACTCATATATACACACAGACTCATACATACACATATTTATAGATATACATATATCTATATATATATATAAGTATATACATATGTATGTAAATAAATATATATATATATATATGTATATAAATATATGTGTATATAAATATATGTATGTATGTATGTATGAAAAGACTATTTGCCAACATAATGTGGCAGCCCTGGATGGGACAGATATCACTGCTGTTTAGTCCCAGAAAACATAGTTTCCAGCTGGCCATATGACACAATATCTGTTTCCTTATACACTTTTTTCCTGGGGCTAAACAGTAATATTCGTCCCATCCAGGACTGCCACATTATGTTGGCAAATAGTTTTTATATACATACATACATATATATATATTTATATATATATACACACACACACACACATATCTATTTATTTATTTATTTATTCATATATATATATATATATATATATATATATATATATATATACACACACACACACATCTATTTATATACATATATATATATATATATATATATATATATATTATATATATATATATACACACACACACATATCTATTTATATACATATATCTATCAATCTACATATACATACACATATATCTATCTACATATACACATATACACACACACACATATATATCTATCTACGTATATATACATACATACATATATATATATGTATATTTATACATACACACACACATATATATATATATTTATATACATACACATATCTATATATATCTCAGTGTGTGTGTTTCAGTGTGCTGTGTGTGAGCACACACACACACACACACTTTATTTCATAAAATCTCTAACAAAACAGAGTCAGCCAGACGTAACACCCACATACACACAACCACTCATCGTACACATCAACATGCCTAAGCACACATAGAATGACACTTACTGTGATCAGAGCACCATTTTTCTATTTCCTGCACACATCGAATGGCTACAGCAGGAGCTTCTGTACTGGTTCGCTGTATTTCTTCAGCCAGATCGACACCAAAATAACTATCTAGAGTTTTAAAAACGAAAAACAAAATAATAATGATAATAATCTTTTCGACTATAGGCACAGGGCCTGAAATTTGTGGGAAGGGTATAGTCGATTACATCGACCCCAGTGTTTCGCTGGTACTTAATTTATCAACCCCGAAAGGATGAAAGGCAAAGTCGACCTCAGCAGAATTTGAACTCAGAACAGAGCAACAGGCAAAATACTGCTAAGCATTTCGTCCAGTAAGCTAACGATTCTGCCAGCTCACTGCCTTAATAATGATAGTAATAGTAATAATAATAATAATAATAATAATAATAATTAAAAAAAGAGAGATGAGAAATGAATTAGAAAAACGACTTACTTTGTGTAAAGCTACCTCTACGAATTGGTTCGTATTTCACTGGATTACAAGATATTATACGGGCTTTTGAACAGCGTCGATGACAGCAGAGACCACACACTACATTTAGAGATAAAGGATGGAGAGAAAAAAAAAAGAGAGAGAAATCATTAGCAAGGTTTATTATTGCATATATATTCATGTTTATGAATTAACACACACACACAAGCGATACACTGGTTTGAACAAGTTTTATCTAACTTTAAAAGAACTACCCTACGTCAATGAAACGTGATAGGCATAAGCATGGCTGTGTGGTAAGAAGCTTGCTTCCCAACCACATGGTTCCAGTTTCAGTCCTCTGTGAGGCACCTTGGGTAAGTGTTTTCTACCGTAGCCAACCAAAGCCTTGTGAGTGGATTTGGTAGACAAAAACTGAAAGAAACCCATCATCTACATGTCTTTGTGTCTGTGTTTGTCCCCCCACCACTGCTTGACGACTGGTGTTGGTGTGTTTACATCCTTGTAACTTAGTGGTTGGGCAAAAGAGACTAGTAGAATAAGTGCTAGGCTTTAAAAACAAAAAAATCCTGGGGTCGATTTGTTTGACTAAAACACTCAGTAAGTCTTGTGGACTTTGAAACAATGATGATTACAATATATGCTTGTGAGGTTGTTTTATTGTTCTAACAACTTAATAGATAACAGGTCTTGGGTAGTTTGCAATTTATTGTAATCTTTTATACTCTGTTGTTATCTACTGAAGGCACATGGCTCAGTGGTTAAAGCATTGGCTCACAATCATGAGGTAGTGAGTTCAATTTTCAGACCAGGTTGTGCTGTATTCTTGAGCAAGCTACTTCATTTCACGTTGTTCCAGTTCCCTCAGCTGTAGAAATGAGTTGTGACATCACTGGTGCCAAGCTGTATCGGCCTTGGATAACATCAGTGGCGTGGAGAGAGGAGGCTGGTGAGCATGGACAACCGCTGGTTTTCTATAAACAACCTTGCTTGGACTTGTACCTTGGAGGGTAACTTTCTGAGTGCAATCCCATGGTCATTCATGTCTGACGGCAGAGTCCTTTCCTTTTCTACCTATCTAGCTAGCCACCATTACTTAATTGCATTCTGTAGTTAATTATAAATCTTATTAAGACAGATGAGGCTGATAGATGCAGAAACCTACCTCGACACTGGAAGCCCTGATGCATGAGTCCAAACAAGAACTTATTACAATAATGGCAGCGCTGCATGGAGGAAAAGTTGTAATCTCCAAACTGGTGTTCACAGACTTGACTCTCATCTGAAAGATGAAACAACAAGAGTTTAGTAGAGACAATGATGATAGAGTTCTTTATTAGGCCATGCAGGGCCAAACACAGAGGGGACTATACAATGTAGAATTTTTTTTTTTTCAAAACCGATCAATAGGGAACAAAATCTTTTTGGAACGAGTACACAAAGAGATAACAAGGTAACATTTTAATAACAGAAATTCCTGAAAGGGAGAGGAAACATAACAGTGACTAGGGTTATCTGTGGAAAGAATAGCTTATGAAAAAAAAAAACCACGATAACCTCTGATAGAAATAAACATGAAAGCAAAATGTCCTTTCTCTTTCTGTTTTATAGGTTCATGCTCAAAGAGAGTCTGCCATTCATGCGTACCATCTTTGCAACATTGAAAAAAAAACATAAAAACAAATGACTGACTAAACCAGTGGTTCTCAATCAGGGTCTGTATGACCCTTGGGGGTTCATATAAGATTTTGTTTAAACTTACATGGAGGTCCATATAGCCATTAACAGTCCATACAAGATTTTGCTGTTTAAATTGCTTACAATTCTACAATACACAAAGTAATTTAACAATTCCTGATAATATTTAATTATAAAAATATAATGGGATTATTTTTTTTAACATGAGGTCCACTTGAGTAAAATATAAGTCAATAGGGTCCATAGGTAACAAAAAATAGTTGAGAAACACTGGACTAAACCTTCTCAAAATACATTCCATTCCACACATACTTTCAAAAGCCAACCAACCAGTCCTGTCTCTCTCTCTTTCACTCTGTAATTCTGAAATTAGTGTGGTTTGTTAACTTCACTTTCAGTCTAGAGAGGAAAGTGTTGAGAGGGTTGTTTGTAACAGAAGATACCTATTCCACTTACCACAATAATACTCGTCAAAGTCGTAGGTTCCTGAGGCAGGAAGAGGGTTTGTAAATTGGCGCTGTATATCGGTCAAGATTCAGACATAGGAAGAAAGAAAAAGTAAAAAGAAAGCTTGGTTATTAAAATAATTTACGTCAAAATATACTTAAACGAACATTGACAGACATCAAAGTCATAAGGGCAGGTGTTGCTGTGAGGTAAGAAATGTGATTCTCTGCCAAATGGTTTTGGGTTCAGTTCCACTGCATGACACCTTTGGCAAGTATCTTCGATTATAGCCCCAGGCTAACCGAAGCCTTGTGAGAAGATTTGGTAGACAGAAACTGAAAGAAGCCCACTGTATGTATATGCATGTGTGTCCATGTTACTGTCTCCTTGCAAAACAGTTGTAAACGAGTGTCACCAGCATACAACCAGTTCCATGAAAACATTCCTGGTCATATGAAAGTATTACCTAACTTGGAAACACGTGAGGGCTGATAACAGGAAGGGCATCCAACCCATGCAAACATGGAAGAAAGGGGACATTGAAAGAAGGACAAAGAGCAAGAAGATAATTCATAAATACAGGCAGCGCCTTCTTCCTCTTCATTCTCATTTTTCACTCCAAATGGAAATCCAAGACAGGTGATGAGGGATTTGCCAAAGGGGAAAAAGTAGTTACCTTCTCTCTAACACAACTTTTTTCATCAAAAAAGCATTTTGCCTGGTGTGCTAACAATTCTGCTAGATCACTGCCTTAATAATAATAATAACAATAGTAATGTTTCCTACAAAAGAGGCACATGGTCTGAAATTTGGTGGGTAGGGGGCCAGTTGATTACATCAACCTCAGTGTTCAGCTGGTACTTAATTTATTGACCCCGAAAGGAAGAGAGGCAAAATCAACCTCAGCAGACATCAGACAGAAGACAACAGCCTGCCCAGCTGACAGCAATTCTATGCCTATAAAATCTGACCAGCAACGCTTTACCGGTAGCACTCACGTTTTTTTTTTTGTTTTCTAATTTTGGCAACAAGGCCGACAATTTTGAGAGGGGATGGGGGTAAATCAATTAAGTTGACCCCAGTACATGAAGGGCTGCAAGGAAGGCCTAATGAGTTAACAACTCTGCCTGCTTGCAGCAGCAACAACAATCCTTTCTACTAAAGGCACAAGGCCTGAAACTTTGGGGGAGGGGACTAGTCAATTACATCAACCCCAGTATTTCACTGGTACTTAATTTATCGACTCCAGAAGTATGACAGGTAAAGTCAACCTCAGTGAAATTTCAACTCAGAAATGTCAAGACAGGCAAAATGCTGCGAAGCAAAATAATAAACATTAAGACTCACCTGGTCTGGATTCCTTTCACAGAGTTCATCAATACAGACCAAAAGGGACTTTTTATGAAACTCATCTTTTATACCCATCTCCTGTAAACGATAGAAGTAAGAATAAAATAACAATGAAATTAATAATGATGATGACGATATGAATATAAAATAACGACACGATAAAGGTGACTAAGTTCACCTTGATGGTGTTTGTTATTACCAGTATCATAACATTTGTTTATACAGAAACAAGTTGGATACCAACAAAGCTACGACATGCCCTGACAGTTACTCAACACTCTGTATGGAAGTGTGTATACAGTATGGTGGTCCCAAAACATTGGGTACCAGACCCATAGGGTTTTCTGTGTCAAAAGCCGTTAAAAACAAGTCTTTGGGAGCCTCGTGAACAGGGATTTCAAAACCAGGCTTGGTTGAGATGTGCCAAGGTAACATGTACACAACACATGGGTGTGCAAGATTGGGGAAGCATGAAAGATAGCATCAACTGTATGAAAATAAGAAGCTATTGGAGGTAATGGCATGTAGGTAGAAAAGTGTAGGAGACAGAGTAAAACTTTGAGGTACGCCATAGCTGAAGGAGTTTAAGTCAAAATGGACTCCTGCAGGACACACCATAAGGTACAGATAATGTAGAGTTGGCAGAGCTCTGGACAGCAGCAGACTGAAGTGCCATAAGATTCAGGAGATGGCCTGAGGTAGGGGGAGTGTTGCATAGCATGTATAGGAATGGTGGGTGGTCATGATAAGACAGTGGTTAAATGACTCAACAGATGCTGAGATGGTATGGTTTGGCAAAGGCTGGGTCTTGGAAATGAGAAAATGATTAAAGGCGTTCAATGTGTGTGTGAGAGAGAGAGAAAATCAAGGATGCCCGTAAGAGGTGAAAATAATTGCTTAAACAGCACACTGTTAAATGGTTGGGGTTAGGAAGAGCATCCAGCCATAGAAGCCATACGGCAACAGACAGTTGGGATCTGGATAGCTCCCTGCTAGCCAGCTCCATATGAAACCATCCAAACACATGGAGAGCAGACATTAAATGATGATGATTATTAGAAATTGTATTAAAAAAATGTTAAATAAGCAATTTATTGCAGATGAATTTTAACAGCAAAATCTTACAAGGACCCATACCAACACCCCACCACCACCACCAGGGCCACGTGGACCCCATTTGAGAACCACTGCTCTAGAGTTTGATATTTAGTCCAAGTTTTCTGTTTATCAACATCTTTTGAATTTGTAGGCCAATTTTTTTCCTTCTTTGTGGTCCCTTATGTAACAGTGGCCTCAAACCTTGTCTGGGACAAAATCGTATATCAAAACAAAACAAAAAAAATCTTACAAAAACAAAGATAACAAAAAGAGTAAAGGAGGAAAGAAAAAAAAAGAGAAATAAATTCTGTAACAAACCATCAATTTTTCTTCATCTATATTCTTTAGTTCCATACCATTAATGTTTTTATCCCTAAACAATTCAGCATAACGATAAAGATTAAGGGCTGCCATCCAATCAGAAACGTTAGTTACTGTCCACTTCTCTAGACTCTGAAACAAAAAAAGTCATAAAATAAATAAATAAACAACGAATAATAATAATAATAATAATAATAATAATAATAATAATAATAATTTTGGGAAAAGGTTGATTGCAGTGCTCAACTGGTACACATCTTATCAACCCCCCCAAAAAATGAAGGGCAAAGTCAACCTCAGAGGAATTTGAACTCAAAACATAAAGATGGACATGAATGCCAGTAACCATTTTGCCCAGCAGGTTGACAATTCTGCCAGCTTACCACCTTAATAATAATAATGATAATAATAATAATAATAATAATAATAATAATAATAATAATACTTTATAAGGGCATAAGGCCTATAATTTTGGGGGAGGGGCGAGTCAATTATATTGACCCCAGTGCGTAACTGGTACTTATTTCAGAGACCCCCAAAAGGATGAAAGGCAAAGTCGACCTCAATGGAATTTGAACTCAGAATGTAAGGATGGATGAAATGCCACAAAGAATTTTGTCCAGCATGCTAACAATTCTGCCAGCTCACCACCTTAATAATAATAATAATAATAATAATAATAAT
The DNA here is from genome assembly GCF_046866305.1 of Octopus bimaculoides. Classification (NCBI taxonomy): domain Eukaryota; kingdom Metazoa; phylum Mollusca; class Cephalopoda; order Octopoda; family Octopodidae; genus Octopus; species Octopus bimaculoides. Next base: position 10,788,202 of record NC_142950.1, read on the forward strand.
CTTTTCTGCTATAGGCACAGGGCCTGAAATTTGGTGGAGAGTGGGTAAGTCAATTACATCGACCTCAGTGCATAACTGGTACTTATTTTATCAACCCCAAAAGGGTGAAAGGCGAAGTTGACCATGAGGGAATTTGAATGCAGAACACAAAGACAGACGAAACACCTCTAAGCATTTTGCCTGGCATGCTAATGATTCTGCCAGCTCACCACCTTAATAATAATAATAATAATAATAATAATAATAAGGAATTGCCAATAAAAAAAAACTTACCACACATTCATCAGGAGGTGACACATGAGGAGCCTGTTCTCGGCTACAAACTGCTTTTTCTATCACACCGTTCTGACAGCTTAAGTGACAACAATGTCCACAGCCTACAACAACAAGAGAATCAACAATTGAATTACCACTAATATTTTTGAAAATATATATATATAGAGAGAGAGAGAGAGAAAAACATATCATTAACCATCTTGATAGCAATCAGCCTTAGGCTACCTCTGGTCCTTTGGTACAAACTTGCTTTTTTAAAGTGATTTAAACTAAAACCTTCCCTCTAACTTTAATGTTATGTTCCAAACACCAAGTTAATAATAGTAATTCTTTCCCCTATAGGCACAAGGCCTGAAATTTGGGGAAAGAGGATAGGCAATTACATCGACCCCAGTTCTCTACTGGAACATATTTTATCAACCCCGAAAGGGATAAAAGGCAAAGTCAACCTTGGCGGAATTTGAACTCAGAACATAAGGATGGGTGAAATGCTGATAGGTTATTTTGCCCGGTATGCTAATGGTTCTCCCAACTTGCCCCATCATTAATAATAATAATAATACTTTCTACTAAAGGCACAAGGTCTGAAATATTGGGAGAGGGGACTAGTTGATTACATCAACACCAGTGTTTCATTAGTACGAATAGGACTCGAACCTACACCTATGTGTTTTCGCAATCAGTGTGCTACCATCTACACGGTGATCACTTATCAGCTTTAAGCTTTACTCCTTACTCTTTTACTTGTTTCAGTCATTTGACTGTGGCCATGCTGGAGCACCGCCTTTAGTCGAACAAATCGACGACCCCCAGGAATTATTCTTTGTAAGCCTAGTACTTATTCAATCGGTCTCTTTTTGCCGAACCGCTAAGTTACGGGGGAACGTAAACACACCAGCATCGGTTGCCAAGCGAAGTTGTGGGGACAAACACAGACACACAAACACACGCATCTATATATACATGTAGATATAGGTAAGTACATACGTGTATGTATATATGCATACACTCATATATTATTTGTATTATATATATATATATATATATATATATATATATATATGATCATCATCATCATCGTTTAACGTCCGCTTTCCATGCTAGCATGGGTTGGACGATTTGATTGAGGACTGGTGAACCAGATGCTACACCAGGCTCCAATCTGATTTGGCAGAGTTTCTACAGCTGGATGCCCTTCCTAACGCCAACCACTCAGAGAGTGTAGTGGG
>NC_142950.1:10792206-10812206 GCF_046866305.1 Octopus bimaculoides
TGCAACTTACACCACTTCACCTTGGTCAGATCGATGGCTTGGCCATGAAATTAGTTCTTTCCGATCATTAAACAACGCAAATCTCAACCACGTCTACACTGACAAAACCACCACCACCACCACCACCACCACTAAGTCAATCATTGAGTCAATAAAGCAACTCTTTGTGTAGCCACTCAAGCAGCTAGAAATAGCAACCCAGTCTGCCTTCACCCTTTAGCATTTAAGCTAGCCATATCAAGCCAAATGTTCTACCTGTTTTTATGCTCAAACCAACCACATGGGGCCCAAGTATTCCACCTGGTTTATGGTGAAACAGGCCATATCAGACCCAAATATTCCACCTATTTTTATGTTCAAACTGACCATATTGGGCTCAAGCATTCTATGATTTATACTCAGTGGCCGTATCAGGCCCAAATATTTTTTGTTTATGCTCTAACTAGCCCCGAGTTTAGTGTTGAATGAAGAGATATTGGCATGGGGCGAAAAGCGAAAGTGAAAGCGAAATTGTGATGGCACCTGTACCAGTAGATCACTAAGAGCACCGTCCGAGCGTGATTGTTGCCAGAGCACCAGCTGTTTGGCTTCTGTGCCGGGGGCATGTAAATAGCACCATTTGAGCATGATTGTAATCAACGTCGCTCTCTTGGCACTTGTGCCAGTGGCACGTGAAAAGACATTCGAGCAAGTTCGTTGCCAGTACCGCTGGACTGGCCTGTGTGCAGGTGGCACGTAAAATACCATTTCGAGCGTGGTTGTTGCCAGTACCTCCTGACTGGCCTTCGTGCCAGTGGCACGTAAAAGCAGCCACTACACCCTCGGAGTGGTTGGCGTTAGGAAGGGCATCCAGCTGTAGAAACTCTGCCAAATCAGATTGGAGCCTGGTGTAGCCATCTGGTTCACCAGTCCTCAGTCAAATCGTCCAACCTATGCTAGCATGGAAAGCGGACGTTAAACGATGATGATGATGAACTAGCCCCACTGAACCCGAATATTCTACTTGTTCCATGTTCAAACTGGCCAGATCTTGCTTCCCACACCTACCCTACATTGTCATTCTAAAAATAAACAATCACATTCTAGAAAATAATGCACAAACAATTTAAACCACTGCAAATAAATAAGCATTACGTTTAGGACAGATGCCCAAGGAATCGCACAGGGAGACTGAACCTGAAACCACGTGGTTGCAAAGGAGTTTAACCTCATGGCCATTCCTGCACCTATGGTCAGGGGTGACACAAACACATATGCACACAGATGGTTATGCGGTGAGGAGCTTGGTTCCCAACTGCATGGTTCTACGTTCAGTCCCACTGCATGGCACCTCGAGCTGACCAAATCCTTGTGTGGATTGAGTAGATGGAAACTGAAAGAAGACTGTTTTATATATATCCTTTTACTCTTTTACCAGTTTCAGTCATTCGATTGCGGCCATGCTGGAGCACCGCCTTTAGTCGAACAAATTGACTCCAGTTCTTATTCTTTGTAAGCCTAGTACTTACTGTATCGGTCTCTTTTGCCAAACTGCTAAGTTACAGGGACGTAAACATAACATCAGTTGTCAAGTGATAGTGGGGGGGGGGGGAACATGATCTGATAGAAATAGCAACCAAATCTCTCAAATCACACCTTCTGTGGTCACTATAAAATAGTGCTAGAGTCTCTCTTAAATTGTATCCAATCATCTTAAATGACAATTTGAGATACTGAATATGACACACCCCTAAAAAGATGGAGAGGTCATCGGAGGAATGACTTTGTCCATAGCTCTTATATCTACTCTATTCGGGTTAACCTGGGGCTAAACAACAACAAAACCAACAACCAAGTAACTCTGCAGATTCTGTCATGCACTACTTGGGGCAGCCTCTATGTGGTCATCTAGACTGCACGAAATAGCAGCCAAATCACTCAAAAAAAAAAAAAAAATCAACCGTTATACCATCTACTGCTGCAACCATTATAACCACTCCTACCACTCTCATCATCGCTCTCCTCCTACTGCTCCTCTTGTTCAGTTCTCATTCTGGCAAAGGTTGATGGCCTGGAAGTTAGTTACTTTGTCAATGAACAATATACACCACAGCCTCTGCTGCACCGCCATCACCATCACCACCACCATCACCATCATCATCACTGTTACCACCATCACTACTGTAAGTTATAATCAATCAATCAATCAATCAATCATCATCATAATCCTGTTCCACCTTGGTATTGCTTGGTGATGGCCATGAAGTTAACTTCGAGTCAAGCAATACTGCAGCAGATGCTCTGCTAAGAAATTTACTGCCAAATCACATGGTTCTGGGTTCAGTCCCACTGTATGACACCTTGGGCAAGTGTCTTCCACTATAACATGAGGCTGACCAAAGCCTAGTACTTATTCTACAGGCCTCTTTGCTGAACTGCTAAGTTACGACGATATAAACACACTAACACCAATTGTCAAGTGATGATGGGGGAGGGAAACAGACAGACAGACACATACATACACACACACATACATGCATACATACATAGGATGGGCTTCTTTCAGTTTCTGTGTACGAAATCCACTCACAAGGCTTAGGTTGGCCTGAGGCTATAGTAGAAGACACTTGCTCTATGTACCATGCAGAGGGGCTGAACCCGGACCCATGGGGTTGGGAAGCAAGCTTCATACCACACAGCCACACCTCATGTATGTGTATGTGTACATTTACGTATACATGTGTGTGTGTGTGTGTGTGTGTGTGTGTGTATAGCATTTTAATGCATACTTTTCCATGCTAGCTCGGGTCACACAGAATTTACTTAGGCAGATTTTCTACAGCTGGATGCTCTTCCTGTTGCCAACACTCAACTGTTGCCAACCAAAGTAATATTTCCCCTATGGTCATACATTGTTTTCATGGTATTTTGGAAACTAATGGTACTCTTTGTCTTATTGACACTCATTCACAACTATCACATAATGTCAAGACAAGGTGGACACACACACACATACAATAGGCTTCTTTCAGTTTCCATTCACCAAACCCACTCAGAAGGCTAACTCAATGCTGTAATAGAAGAAACCCAAGGTGTTGAGCAGTGAAACTGAACCCAAAACCTTGTAATTTGGAAAGCAAACTTTTTAACCACACAGCCACATCTGTGCCTGCCTGTCTCTCTCTCTCTCTCTCTCTCTCTCTCTCTCTCTCTCTCTCTCTCTCTCTCTCTCTCTCTCTCTCTCTCTCTATATATATATATATATATATATATATATATATATACGGATAACAATAGATAACCTAAATTGTGCTGGTGCTTTGCTTATTTATTTATACATCTTGTATAATTTTTTTCACTTTATATATATATACACACATACATACTGGCACCACATAAAAAGTACCAAGTAAAAAATGTAAAGAGGTTTAGGTTAAGAAGAGCATTCCAGCAGTAAAAGCCATGCCAAAACAGATGGCCGGAGCTAGGTGTGTGTGTGTGTGTGTGTGTGTGTGTGTGTGTGTGTGTGTGTGTATGTATGTATGTATGTGAATGTGTGTGTGTGTGTGTGTGTGTGTGTGTGTGTGTGTGTATATCATCATCGTTTAACGTCCGCCTTCCATGCTAGCATGGGTTGGACGATTTGACTGAGGACTGGTGAAACCGGATGGCAACACCAAGGCTCTAATCTAATTTGGCAGAGTTTCTACAGCTGGATGCTCTTCCTAACGCCAACCACTCAGAGAGTGTAGTGGGTGCTTTTACGTGTCACCCGCACAAAAACGGCCATGCTCGAAATGGTGTCTTTTATGTGCCACCCGCAATAAATATATATATATATATATATATATATATATATATATATATATATATATATATATATATATATATATATATATATATATATATATATGTATGTAATATAATATGTGACAGTTATTCGGTTGCTATAATAACCATAATAAAACTCAGAGTTTTGGATGTTGGGGCGGAAACCTGCACCAGCATCTCTTCAGTTATTGAGGCAATCAAAATATGCTATGAAAATGACCGTTAAATAAGGGGAAAAAAACCGAGGGGGGGGGGGGGCAGGGTTAAAAAGTAAAGGAGTAAAAATGCTCATAACAATCGCGTATGCACGCATGTACATGCACATGCATGCACACACACACACTCGCATGGAACACACACATGCACACCTACACATACACCAATAGATGCACATATATATGCAACCATGCATGTACACGTATACATATCCACATACATGTATGTATGTGTATATATATATATATATATATATATATATATATATCCTCTGGTGAAGAGAATTGGCCTGCAAGAGTCCTGTGCCGGTGCCATACAAAAAGCACTTGTAAGTCAGTGCCACATAGAAAGCACTTGTGCCAGTGCCACAGAAAAAGAGCTCAGGCTAGTGGCACATCAGAAGCACCTAGCACACACTATAAAGTAGTTGGTGTTAGGAAGGGCATCCAGCTGTAGAAACCAGGCCAAATCTGACTGGGAGCTGGTGCAGGTCTCTGGCTTGCAAGCTCCAGTCAAACCGTCCATCCCATGCCAGCATGGAAAACGAACATTGAATGATGTGTGTATATATAAATATTACATCACATGCTATCATCATCATCACTGCTGCTACCATCAATATGCTTTGTCTATACTTTCTGTAAAGGTTGATGACTATAAAGCAAATTACATTCACCGTATGTTTAAACAAACCAAGCATCATCACCACCACCACCATTTCACATTAGTTAGTTTAGTAGCCTCAAGTTAGTTTACACTAAATAATAATACTAAATGAGATTTGCAACTGTTACCTTCACCACTACCATCACCACTACTTTAACTTCAGCTATTTCTACTTCTACCACTAATACAAGCACAATTTAACTTCAATCTCCTCAGGTGAATGTCCTCTCAGTCAATGCTACCATGTATTTGAACACTGTGCCTCACATCTTAAGATTTACACTAACATCACCACCTCCTCCACTGCTGCCAACATCTGGCTTCATAACCTGTTGGTCATTAACCCTTTTGTCACCATATTTCTGTTGAAAAACTCTTAACTTTGCTTCAATAAATTTCGAAAATATTGAAGTATTTACTTAAACAATTTAAACAACTTTGTTGTTATAAACCAGGTGGTGTTTTACTCTTTTACTCTTTGGAACATTTAAAAAAAAAACAACAAAAAACAAACACGAAATTCTGATGGAAGGTTTTAACTGAGATCAACCTAAGCCTTTTGTTACCATATTTCTATCGAAATACACTGTCCGTTTAAATTAATTTTCAAAATAACAAAGAATTTAGTAAAATAACTGTCATTATTTATCTGTTGTTTAAATTATAAATTAACATGAAATTTTGATGGAAGGTTTTAGCTGAGATCAACCTAAGCCTTTTGTTACCATATTTCTATCGAAATACACTGCCCTTGTTTAAATTAATTTTCAAAATAACAAAGAATTTAGTAAAATAACTTGTTATTTATCTAGTGTTTAGAATATGAAATTTTGATGAAAGTTTGAATTCTGATCACTTCAAAACAGGAAGTTTTTATCATAGAACCAGGGGCCAGTTTCAAGTGAGGAACAGAACATACAAACTGATAGTCACACTTTAATTGACCCTTTTGTTTCCATATTTCTACTAAAATACAGTTTATTTTTCAATGTTTTTTTTTCTTTTTAATTATGAAGAATTTAATAAAATAACTCATTATTAATCTAGTATTTGGGATATAAATCAACATGAAATTTAGACGGAAGGTTTTAATTTAAATCAATTTAGCCCTTTTTGTTTTAATTAATTTTGAAAATAATGAAGAATTTGGTAAAATAATTTTTGCCATTATTCATCTGGTGTATGGAATATACCAACACCACTTGTCAAGCAGTGATGAGACACACACACACACACACAGAGGATAGCCAAAGCTAAAACACCTATGATCACAGGTCTGCTGGATCAGGGCTGACCTGGGGTTCAACATCAACTATTTACAGAACAATCTCCATGGCTGTTTGATCTGCTAGAAATAACAACCAAATCTCCACTTCCCACTGAACCACACTTGTATAATGTAGTCCCAGAAACACTGTTTGAATCTGAAGAGGGTGGGGATGGTGGAGAATAAGAGACTAGATGGTCGTGATTGGAAAGCATTTCCTCACAGATGATGTTTGACCAGAAACTGGCCTATAGAGCTAAACAATAATATGTGAATCCTCACATGAGGTCCCAATCTTTAGGTCTGGAAACTGCTCCCCCTACCTTTAACCACCACCACCACCACTATTATCATTATTACTATCATCATCAACAACATCAGCAATATCAACATTACTACAATGTAGAAAGTTTAGAGCCAATGCGGAAGCCACATATTGCTCAGTTGACCTGCTAGAAACAGCAGCCAAATCAACTCTTGAATCACACCTTAATACCTTAAAACAAAACAAAAAAAAAAACACATTAAATAATGTAGTCTCAGATAAACTATGTCTGAAATACACCCTAACATTTGAAAAAAAGGACACATTAGATAATGTAGTCTTAGATACATTGTGCCTCAAACACACCTTAGTATTGAGTTGTCTGGAAAGTTCGTGCCGATTTTTAAAGGAAAGAAAAAGGTCAATAAATACTTGCCATTACATTTTTAATCAACCAAATATGAACCATTTTGTTACACAATACGTCTCCATCTCTCCTTTAACTTGAAAAATACCCTCTTCCCAGAATTGAGGTGGTTTCATGGCAAATAAGTTGAAAAGTAAGCTACTATAAATCGGCACGAACTTTCCGGACAACCCAATATAATTTGAATAAAAAGAACATTAAATAATGGTGGCATAATACACTTTTGTCTATTATATACCCTAAACTTGGTTTTTGATTTTTTTAAAAATAAAAATAGCACATTAAATGATATAGTCATAGATACATTATGCCTAAAAGAAAACAACAGAAAGACAAGACATGCATGAACCCACAAAAAAAAAAAAAAAGGACGATATTGGATAGAAAACTTTCGATCAAGGGCCTTGATGGAATAAGGACTGACCTAAGGTTAACCCATTACCTACCAGTGATCTCATATGAGATCACTTAAAAATTACAAATTTCGTAATTATCTGTCAATATTTACACATATCTAACCTTTTTGCTATATCTACTAGGTATATTTCTCTGATATTCAAATGAGGTTTGCTAATTTTTCACCCAATATCTCGCTTATTTCTATTTAAAATGGTATTTTGAAATGTTATTTTGATCATTCCAGCGTGTTTCTAAGGCTGTTTTATGCTAGAAATCAAAGTTTCATAAAAGAAATTCCAATTACTCTCTCTCTTTACTCTTTTACTTGTTTCAGTCATTTGACTGCGGCCATGCTGCAGCACCGCCTTTAGTTGAGCAAATCAACCCCAGGACTTATTCTTTCGATGCCTAGTACTTATTCTATAGGTCTCTTTTGCCGAACCGCTAGCATTGGTTGTCAAGGGATGTTGGGGGGACAAACACAGACACACAAACATACACACACACATATATATATATATATACATATATATACGACAGGCTTCTTTCAGTTTCTGTCTACCAAATCCACTCAAAAGGCTTTGGTCGGCCTGAGACTATAGTAGGAGACACTTACCCAAGGTGCCATGCAGTGGGACTGAACCCGGAACCATGTGGTTGGAAAGCAAGCTACTTACCACAAGACCACTCCTGCGTGTGTGTGTGTGTGGGAATTATGGGAGGTAATGGGTTAAAGAACAACAAACGGAAAGCATTTTAAACTCACCCTCACCCCACACTTCTGCCTCTCTGCTTGTCTATCTGTCTGTCTCTCCACACACACACACACACACACACACACACACACAGCTGTGTTGGAAAGAAACCAAATGACCATCGTTCTTCGTTTTCATTCCCCCCCACCGTCTTCGTTAGTCAACCTCACAGCTGTGTTCCTCCCTCTTTCTCTCCCTCCCCACCTCGACAACCACCACCACCACCGCTGCCATCAAGCACCTGATGTACTGCCCCCCACTCCCCCACACACACACTCCCATGCCTCCGCCCCAACCATCTAACACAAATATGAAAAAAAAAAAAAAAAGCGAATAACTGGGTCTCTGTGTCAAATCAATGTCGATCGTTACGGAAACGATCGATGGGGACAAAGCGCTCGCAACACGCACTCGCACACTAACACACGCACAAGTATTCAAATGCTGCATGCGCATGGGTGCATCCATGTGCTTTGTTGTACAACTGGGATGTGCGCTGCGAGAAGGGAGAGGGGTGAAGGAGCAGAAAGAGAGTGAAAGTGAGAGAGATAGGGGTGGAGAGCTAATGTGAAACTGAAAGCATGTTTGTGTGTGTGTGTCAGTGTGTCCTCGTGCATGTGGTGTGTTTGTATGTGTGTCTTTGCGTATTTGAGACTGTGTGTGTTTGTATGTGAGCTTGTGTGTGTGCATGGTTGTTTGTATATGGTCATGTGTATGGTGTAAATGTGAGAGAGAGAGAGAGAGAAATAGGAAAGAGAGAGGAGAGAGAGAAACAGGAGAGAGAGAGACAGAGATAGGAGAAAGAGAGAGAAAGGGTGAAAGAACAAATGAAAGAAAAAGGAGTGGGGAGAAAGAAGGAGGAAGAGAGAGAGGGTGAATGAGAGAGAAGGAGATGGAAAAGAGAGTGAAAGAGCGAATGAAAGGAAAGGAGTGAGGGAGTGGGGAGAGAGAAGGAAGGAGAGAGAGTGAAAGAGCAAGTGAAAGAAAAAAAGAGGACACGAGAGAGAGAAGGGGAGGAGGGAGAGAAAGAGTGAAAAGGCAAGTGAAAGAGAGAGTGGGGAAGAGAGGAGAAAACAATATATTTATGTGGCAGAGAAAGCATGTGTTGTTGATGTTTATTTTATGAACCTCTTTTCTACTCTAAGCACAAGGCCTGAAATTTTGGGGGAGAGGGCCAGTCGATTAGATTGACCCCAGTATGCAACTGGTACTTAATTTATCGACCCCTCGAAAGGATGAAAGGCAAAGTCAACCTCGGCAGAACATGTGTGTGTTTTGGCTTAGTGGTTGCAGTATTTGGTTCATGATAACAAAGTCGTAAGTTCGATTCCTGACACCGCATTCTGTCCTTGGGCAAGATACTTTTATTTCACGTTGCTCCAGTGCACTCAGCTGGCAAAAATGAGTAGTACCTGTAATTCAAAGGGGGCCAGCCTTGTCACATTCTGCATTACACTGAACCTCCCTGAGGAACTTGTTATGGGTATGCACATTTGTGAAGTGCTCATCCCATCATCATCATCATCATCATCATCATTGCTTCAAGTCTGTAGCAGCTGGCCAGGCAGAAGACAGTACTAGACTTCCATGTCAGTTTCAGCACAGTTTCTATGGCTGGATGCCCTTCTTAACACCAACCACCCCACAGAGTCAATCCCTTGCACATTAATTCACGAGTAAGCTGCTCCATTGATCAGATCAACTGGAACCCTCATTGTCATAACAGACAGAGAGCCAGTCTGCACATAAGTGTATAGGGCCATTGCCAGTACCGCCGGACTGGCCCTCGTGCCGGTGGTACGTAAAAACCACCCACTACACTCTCGGAATGGTTGGCGTAAGGATGGGCATCCAGCTGTAGAAACTCTGCCAAATCAGATTGGAGCCTGGTGTAGCCATCTGGTTCGCCAGTCCCCAGTCATATCGTCCAACCCATGCTAGCATGGAAAGCGGACATTAAACAATGATGATGATGATATATGTGTGTGTGTATGTAAGCTTGTAGTTGCATAAAAACTGTGTGCATGTAAGTATACATGAGATGGTGTGCAGCACATGTTGTATACATATGTTTGTGTGAGTATGCAAAACAGAAAACGGAGGGCAGTGGTGGGAGTGAGCAGGGGGAAAATGCCAATTTGAAATGCTTACCTTCACACTTCATGCCGACTAAACCACAACCCCAGATGTAATCATTACCTGTAATTAGAAAAGAAATATGGATGCAAAGGTGTGCAACATCAATTTGGATATATATATATATATATATATATATATAATATAATGTAAGGATAAAATCTTTATAAGAATTTATCAAGTAGTCAGCGTGAAAAAACCTCATAAGGGGAAAAAAAAATCCATCATTTTTTTCCATAAATATATATAATTTAATTTATATAAAGGCATTACTATACAATAATGCCTCACGCTTAGAGGGACTTCATAAGTCAAAACTACCAAAATAAGCACATTTTTACCGATCGCAAGGGAATGCAACTTTCAAAGCTAACCTCCTAAAAACTTTTAACTTAACAGCAAACCAATGGTTTCATAATTAACACAGAAAAACTATGCAGTAAGCTGCAACTTTTATTCATCAGTGCACATACGAAGTCCCTCTAAGCGTGAGGCATTATTGTATAGTAATGCCCTTATATAAATTAAATTATATATATATATATATATGTATATATATATTGTAAATATAAACAATTAAACTTTTGAACTCAGAATTACTGGTGCTTAGTTCCTTGAGGGGTAGGGGAATGAAAGATAGAGTTGACCTCTGCAGCATTTGAATTCAGAAAGTAAAGAGCCAGAACAAATACCACAAAGCATTTTATCTGCTACACTTATGATGCTGCTAGTACTGCTGCTGCTGCTAATAATAATAATAATAATAATAATAATAATATTAATAATAATAATAATAATAATAATAATAATAATACCCTGATGCAGTAGGGAGTGGCTCTCATGGCTTCCGACCTTAACTGATTGGAAGTGTTATCATGTACATGTTTTGTTTTGGTGTAAAAGATGAGCTACAGCAAATATTCTGCTCTATAACACAGATTTGCTTGTCAGTTGCTTGACCTTAACCAGTTGAGCATGTCCCTTGGTGATTGACGATATAGCCATGTGTTGAGAGGAATTCTTTGCGGTTTGAATAATTCACCTCTGGAAACATCGGTGTTTTGTTAAACATCCTTAAACTTTATGCAGGGACCTTTTGAATGGGATGGGCTACTCGACCTGAAGAAAATTCTAACTGGGCCCCACCTGCAAGGTTATGCGCTGTTTATCTTGATCACCATGTCAAGCACATATGGTTGTGATGCATGTGCCTGGTGTACCCTTATCAGACGGGTAGTCATGGTGGGTATACTGGGCTTCGTTGAACTTTGATGGCATGCACTGCTTTCTCACTCCATAATAATAATAATAATAATATATATAACATACAGAAAATTGCACTACTGGGTACTGCACACATTCTACGCAAAACACTTTCAATACAGTAAACATAAGAGCACCACAGCAAACCACAGCACATACCCAAGGCGCACAGAGCTGCGCTCGGTAGTGAAGTGAAAGCACGTTATAAAAATAAAACTACTGAATAATAATAATAATAATATTAAAAATAATAATGAAAGTTTCAAATTTTGGCACAAGGCCAGTAATTTTGTGGGAGGGGGCAAGTCAATTACATCGACCCCAGTTCTCAATCGGTACTTATTTCATCAACCCCCAAAATATAAAAGGCAAAGTTGACCAAGGCAGAATTTGAACTGAGAAAGTAAATAGTCAGGAGAAATGCTACTAAAACATTTTGTGCGACACACCAAAGATTCTTATTTTTTTATTGTCCACAAGGGGCTAAACACAGAGGGGACAAACAAGGACAGACAAAGGGATTAAGTTGATTACATCGACCCCAGTGTGTAACTGGTATTTAATTTATCGACCCCGAAAGGATGAAAGGCAAAGTTGACCTCGGCAGAATTTGAACTCAGAACCTAACGGCAGACGAAATACCGCTGAGCATTTCGCCTGGTGTGTTAACGCTTCTGCCAGCTTGCTGCCTTAATAATAACAAGAGCACTCAGAGGGCACAAACCTCCACAAAGATAACACCAATGACCTCTCAATGATTAGCCAGAGATAATTTTTTAAATGAGAATATCTTAAATAAACTCGACTGCTCTCACAAACGAGAATACTAAAAATGAACCTCTCTCTCAACAATTTAAGTAAAAAAACAGGAAAAATAATCCAGAATCCTCATCCGGCACCAGCTCGATCCCCAAATCTAATCAGTTTGTGCCAGTCATGAGGCCAAACATCCCTGAAAGTTTCATCCAAATCTATCCAGCGGTTCTTGAGATATCTTGTCCACGGACAAACATGAGTGAAAACAATACCTCTGTCTTTGAAAAGGCGGAGGTAAAAATCCTTTCAAATTTTGGTACAAGATGAACAATTTTGAGGAGAGTGAACCAGCAGATTATACCGACCCCCAGTATTTGACTGGTACTTTGATTCCCGAGGGGATGAAAGGCAAAGTCAACTTAAATGGAATTTGAACTAAGAACATAAAAAACTTCTTTTACTTGTTTCAGTCAGTTGAATGCGGCCATGCTGGAGCACTGCCTTAGAGGGTTTTAGTCAAGCAAATCGCCCCAGGACTTATTTTATCAGTCTCTTTTGCCGAACCACTAATTTACAGGGATGTAAACACACCAACACCAGTTGTCAAGCAGTGAGGGGGGGCATGGGCACACAGACACACACACAAGCTTCTTTCAGTTTCCATCTACCAAATTCACTCGCAAGGTTTTGGTTGCCTGAGGCTATAGAAGAAATTTGCCCAAGGTGGCACACAGTGGAACTGAACCCGGAACCATGTGGTTGGGAAGCAATCTACTTACCACATGGCCACGCCTGCACCTATGCTAAATATTCTACCAGATCACTGCCAACCTGAGAAACTCAAAACATAAAAAACCAAAAGAAATGTCACTAATTATTTTGTCTTGTGTCTGATATGCTAACAATCCTGCCAGTTCATTGCCTTAATGATAACGCTTAGTAAATTTGAGGGGAGGGGCAAATCAATTAAATCAACCCTGGTCCTTGTTTTATTGGCTCCAAAAGGATGAAAAGTAAATCCGACCTTGGCAGAATCTGAAACCAGAATGTATATAACCAGAAGAGACCACTAAGTATGCTGTCCAGTGTGTTAATTTCTGCCAGCCTGTTGCCTTAGTACCATTAATAATAATAATAATAATCCTTTCTACTATAAGCACAAGGTCCAAAGTTCTAAGGAAGAGGGTTAGTTGATTACATCAACCCCAGTACATATTTTACTGACCCTGAAAGGAAAAAAAAGCTAAGTTGACCTCAGTGAAGTTTGAACTCGAAATGCTAAGACCGACAAAATGACATTAAGCATTTTGTCCAGCATGCCAGCAATTCTTATTTCTTTACTACCCACAAGGGGCTACACACAGAGGGGGACAAACAAACGGATTAAGTTGATTATATCAACTCCAGTGTGTAACTGGTACTTATTTAATCGACCCTGAAAGTATGAAAGGCAAAGTCGACCTCGACGGAATTTGAACTCAGAACATAGCCGCAGACGAAATACCGCTAAGCATTTCGCCCGCCGTGCTAACGTTTCTGCCAGCTCACTGCCTCAATGCCAATCATAACAATAGTAGCAGCAGTAGCAGTAGTAATAATAATAATAATAATAATAATAATAATAATAATCTTTTCTACTCTAGGCACAAGGCCTGAAATTTTGGGGGAGGAGACGAGAAGATTACATCAATCCCAATGTTTCACTGGTATTTAATTTATCAACCCTGAGAGGATGAAAGGCAAGGTCAACCTTAGCAGAATTTGAACTCAGAATGTAAGGACAGATGAAATGCCACTAAGCATTTCGCCCAGTGTGCTAATGATTCTGCCAGCTTGCCTTCTTTGTAATAATAATAATAATAATAAAAGTGAAAAACAATACTTACAGTAAATGCACAAAATAGGTCGCAGAAAATAACTCTTTACTAATCTATGAGGTACACCTGGTGGCCCTGAAACGATTGAAGAAAGTATAACAGGTGAGTTGTATTGAAATAAAAAAATTTAAAAAAACGACAGGTAAATTGCACAGGAATGAAATATGACAGGTAAATAGGCATCAGAATGGTTAAGTAGTACTGAAAGTGGAACAGTGTGAAATTTAAAAGGAAAAGATAAACAGACAAAAAAAAGAAAGAAAAAAAAATACTTGTGTAAACAAAATATGCTAAATATGCCTGAGGTTATTAAAAGCTCGTTAGATGCATAGCAAAATTTAAAACACTTGAGGGTGGTAATTGTTTCCATGTTTACAGATATGTATTTTATAGAAGAGGCTTTAAAGTTAAATTAAGGAGGTATATAAATGTGAGTGTGTGTGTGTGTGTGTGTGTGTATATATATATATATATATACACACACACACGCGCGCGCGTAGGTATGTAAACAAATAAAAAGCACCAGATTCATGGAGTGGAAGTTAAACATCTCCAACTAATTAACTTAGCCTTATATTTACATCTTCTATTCTTTTGTTCTACCAAAGTACATCAGACATTTGGCTACGGCCATGCTGGAGCACAACTTTGAAGAATTTTTAGTCGAATGAATTGACCCCAATACTTTTTTGTTTTTGTTTTTTTACAAGCCTAGTACTCATCCTCTTTTGCTGAACCACTAAATTCCAGGGATGTAAACGCACCAACTCTGGTTATCAAGAGTGAATAAATACGAGTTACATTTGACAGAGTACAGTAGAGAGTTCTTGTGTTGGGAGTTGCTTGATGACCTTTAGAAGTGCCAGTATCATGTAAAAAGCATCCAGTACCTTCTGAGAAGTGGTTGGTGTTAGGGAGGGCATCAATCCAGAGAAACCACATCAAGAAAGTCACTGGAGCTCGACAGTCCTCTGGCTTGTCGGCTCAAGTCAAATCACCTAACCGATTGATGTATGGAAAATGGACATTAAATGGTGGTGACAACAATGATGATGATGTTACCCGAGTAACATAAGCTGTCAACTACTTTTAGTGACGTTTTTGGACAGCTGAAAGAATTCACTGCATGGTTACATTTATTGCTAACTACTCAGGTACATCTGCTATCAACCAAGTTCTTTTCTTTCAGCTTAAATTTGGTCCCAACTTCATTACTTTATGCATCCCTAATTTTCATTAGGCTCATTTCTTTTCTTCATATTGACCTATGGTCACTTCCCATATGGCAGTAGAGTTCTTTCTTGCAGTTGGATATACTTTCAGTCACCTTGGTTCTACTATGGTCACTTTTAGCCAGTGGAGGCGCAATGACCCGGTGGTTGGGCAGCAGACTCGCGGTCATAGGACCGCGGTTTCGATTCCCAGACCGGGCGTTGCGAGTGTTTATTGAGCGAAAACACCTAAAGCTCCACGAGGCTCCGGCAGGGGATGGTGGCAAACCCTGCTGTACTCTTTCACCACAACTTTCTCTCACTCTTACTTCCTGTTTCTGTTGTGCCTGTAATTCAAAGGGTCAACCTTGTCACACTCTGTGTCACGCTGACTATCCCCGAGAACTACGTTAAGGATACATGTGTCTGTGGAGTGCACAGCCACTTGCACGTTAATTTCACGAGCAGGCTGTTCCGTTGATCGGATCAACTGGAACCCTCGACGTCGTAAGTGACGGAGTGCCAACAACAACAACTTTTAGCCAATTAACTTCTTCCATTCCAGCCACCAGGATCGCAAGCTTACGTAAAGCCATCACTCACAAGTGACCTGATAGCCTGTACCATGCTATTGCAAATTGTTTGGAAGTACACGTGTACTTGCAAGCAAACACAGGCGCCATTCTCAGCCCTCCCACCATTTGATCCAGTGGAATATTAAGAATGTGACAGCTCTGAAACTCATCTGAGACCACGCCCGGTCCTTTGATACAAACTTGTTTTAACCCTTAAGCCTTCAGATTGCTCTGTCAAAAGCAATGATTTTTTTATTCACGTCAAAATCTCAAAGCTATGAGATAATGCATGATTAATTCAAAACAAATGTGAATAGATAAGTATTACATTTGACAGAATAATCCGAATGCTAAAGGGTTAGAACAGGTTTGTGTCCCATGATCAGGGGTTGTCTCATGAGAGTTACAGAACACAAACTGATAGTCATAAAATATTTAATCCTTTAACATTTAAACTGGCCGTATTCAACCTAATTATTTTGCTAGTTTTATGTTCAAACCAACCAGATCTGGCTTTCCACACCTACCCTACAATGCCATTCTAAAATTTAAAAAAAATAAACAATCACATCACCGAAATCTCAAAGCCACAAGATGATGCATAATTAATTTTAAAAAACTGTGTGAATGAATAAATAATATATCTGACAGAAAAATCTGAATGCCAAGGGGTCAATCCTTTTTTTGTTATCTTATTTCTTTTGAAATATACAGCCCTTTATTTCAATTAATTTTGAAACTAACTCTCTTTTACTTGTTTCAGTCATTTGACTGCGGTCATGCTGGAGCACCGCCTTTAGTCGAGCAAATCAACCCCAGGACTTATTCTTTGTAAGCCTAGCACTTATTCTATCGGTTCTCTTTTGCCGAACCGCTAAGTTACGGGGACATAAACACACAAGCATCGGTTGTCAAGGGATGTTGGGGGGACAAACACAAACATATACACACACAAACATACACACACACACACATATATATATATATATATAATAGAGTTATTAATATTTCTAAGTCTCTCTAAAGGAGACTACGACAGCGGTACTGGAAATTAATAGTTATCGCCAAGCCAACATGGCAGTCCCAAAATTAAGACGAAAGCTGCCGTGAATTAGCTCCAAGAAGCCATCGCCTCTAGCTAGCTATCGGGCTTCTTTCAGTTTCCATCTACCA
The DNA here is from genome assembly GCF_046866305.1 of Octopus bimaculoides. Lineage (NCBI taxonomy): Eukaryota > Metazoa > Mollusca > Cephalopoda > Octopoda > Octopodidae > Octopus > Octopus bimaculoides. Next base: position 10,809,003 of record NC_142950.1, read on the forward strand.
AATCCACTCACAAGGTATTGGTCGGCCCGAGGCTATAGTAGAAGACACTTGCCGAAGGTGCCATGCAGTGGGATTGAACCCGGAACCATGTGGTTGGTAAGGAAGCTACTTACCACACAGCCAAAACAACTTTTGTCATTATCAAGCTGGTATTTGGAAAAATAACGAAGAAATTTTGATGGAATGTTTTAATTTAGATCATTTTAGAAAACAGAATCAGTGTCACAGAGCCAGCCAGGGTGGTGGTCTAAGGTGGGTTGGTATCAAAAGGGTTTATATTAAAAAAAAAAAAGGGAAAAAGAAAAACTAACATCTTAAAGAAGCCTCAACTGTAGGGTGGGAAAGTGAGTCAGTTAAAAACTCAGATGAGAACTTGTTGCTCTTAACCCCTCCCAAAAAGAGCCCTGATCAGACAGATTTATGATCAAGAGCATTAAAGCAATGAGCATCACATCTTCCCCCCACCCCCATGTGGAGGTAAATAAAAGACCAAAAAATTCAATTAATGTGTCCTTCCTTTTATTTTCTGATAGGGTGTGATTTGAGGGAGTCTTGGTTGTTATGTCTAGTAGATAAAAGCCATCAGAGATTCACTTGTATCAGCAGAGGTGGTGAAGGTGGTGGTGACTGCAGTGATGGTAGTGTTGTTGTTGGTGGTGGTGGTATTGATGGTGGTGGTGGTAAGTATGTAGGTTGTTGTTGGTGACTGCTGCCACTGCAGCATGCATCTGTGTGCAATGGAAACCAGAGCGAAACACAGCAACAAACTGATCCCATCTGAATTTGATCCAATGACACCAGCAACAAAGATTGCAATAGCAACTAGCTTTCTGCTACTGATGACGACATTGATGATGGAGGTGGTGGTGGTGGTGGTGGTGATGATGGTGATGGTGGTGGTGGTGGTGGTCGTGGTGGTAGCAGTGGTGGTAGTGGCAGTGGTGATGATGGCAGTAATGAATGTGGGGGGCAGTGATGACAATGACGGTGATGGTGGTGGTGATGATGATGATGGTGGTGTTGGTGGTGATAGTGGAAATGTACCAATGACAAGTGGTGGTCATGATGGTGATAATGATGATGATTTGATACTTCTGATGATGATGATGACGATGATGATGATGATGATGATGATGATGACGATGATGATAATGACGATGATGATAATGACGATGATGATGATGGTGGTGGAGATGATGAAATATGTTGCTGGTATCATCAAGAAAGTTCTGACGTGGTGTCAATAGCACACGCGGTGGCAATGGTGGTGGCAGGGTTGCTGGGAGTGCAAGGGGGAGGGAATAAGAATACTGAGTGGAGATATTGGAGTGGAGACATAGAGGGGAGTCTGTGGGGGTCGAATGAAAAGACGAGATGAGATAAAAAAAAATCCTTCCAAGACGGAACATGACCTTGTACAGTGAAGCACATGTTTGTGTGCATGTCTATATGTATATATGTGTGTGTGTGTGTGTTTATACATGTATGTGTACACACATGTTAGTTAATGTATCTTGGCACTGTATATGTTGGTAAGAGCAGGATGCAGCATCAGTTTATAGCTGTTTTTGGCAAGATAATGCTTAAATATCAGTCAGATAATGTTTATATATATATATATATATATATATATATATATATATATATGATGCATCTATCATCTATGTGTGTGTGTGTGTGTGTGTGTGTGTGTGTGTGTGTGTGTGTGTGTGTGTGTGCATATGTTTATTTATGTGTATGTATACATATGTATGCACACATATATGTGCATATACACACACTTATATACATACATAATTAATTATACACATACATACACACTCACACACAACATTTGCACATTTTTTATATCCAGATTTGGTTTTGTTTTGTTTTTTCTTCTTCCCCCATTCAAGCACAGGTTAGATGTATATACAACTGGAAAGGTGCTTTAGACTTGGATGTCCTTCCTATCACAAACACCATCTTAAGAACAAAGGATCTCTTATTTCTCACGATTTTGAAGACGCAAACTGAACAGATGAAATGTTAATGGTTGAAGTTAATTTCTATTGAAAGACACTGCTTTGCAATTTGATTAGAACAAAAAGAAATTCACAGCATCTCTTCTAACTTCATGCTCTGAGCTCAAATTCTGCCAAAATCAACATTGCCATTCCTTTTTTCAGGGTTGCTAAAAATAAGTACCCCTCAATCACTGGGGTCAATGTAATCAACTTACCCACTTCTCTGAAATTAAGGGCCACATGCCAAAATTTCAAGACATTGTTGAACTGGTGCTTGGGACATAAATGGAAGGTTTTAATTTAGATCCCTTTAAAAGGGGAAGCTTGCATCAGAGAACCAAAGGCAGCCTCGGGTAGGTTGGTATTATAAGGGTCATGCATTTATTGTCATTGCTTTGCTTGTGGTAGAGTGCAACATCAATCACTTTGATGTCACGCATTTTTAACCCCCACCATCATCCCCACCAAGCCTTTGGTGGTAAGTAGTGATGGCGGTGGAGGGGGGGTACCAGAAAAACCAAAGAAACACCACCATATTGGAAGCATTTGGGCTGGTGCTTTGGTCTGAGGATAACTTGATATCTTTACTGCCAGTGACTTATAGTTCAGTCCTCTTGTTCCCCTCACCAGAATTAGAGGGCCTTTCAAACAAATCAAGTGTTGGACATTTCTTTTGACTAAGACCAATAATAACTACCACTACCATTATTACAACCCTTACAGAAGTTTAAGTTCCACATTGTCATTCTTTTATTGTTACATCATAATGTCTCATTGACAAGAGTATCAGTTGCCAGCCAGGTGGTAAATGTATAAGGAAAGACTAATTATGAAGAAGAGAGGGAGAGAGAGAGAGTGAGGCATATACTACTATGACTGTCCAGTCCAATAAGCTGAAACTCGTGTTTAATAAATGCATCAGCATAACAAACATACCATGTATTTCATATGGCTTTTACAGTAAGAGTAAAGTTAAATTTATAATCAAAATACTTGGAAGTATTAGATCTAAAGAGAACTGAATATGAGGCAAAGTTCAAAATATAAATTGGTTTAATATTATACTGAAGTTAAGACAATAAGAATTTTAATTGTTGAAGATTTCTCCAGTAACTATTTTACTAAATCGCTGGAAAACCTGCACTGCTCTGTCACAAATGGCAGTAGTTATTCATGTTCATAACTTGTGCCATATAAT
>NC_142950.1:10817039-10842039 GCF_046866305.1 Octopus bimaculoides
CATATATACATACATATATACATACATATATACATACATATATATATACATATATACATACATATATATATACATATATACATACATATATATATACATATATACATACATATATATATACATATATACATATATATATATACATATATACATATATATACATATATACATATATATATATATATATATATACATATATATATACATATATATATACATATATATATACATATATACATATATATATACATATATATATACATATATATATACATATATATATACATATATATATACATATATACATATATATATACATATATATATACATATATATATACATATATATATACATATATACATATATATATACATATATATATACATATATATATACATATATATACATATATATACATATATATACATATATACATATATATATATATACATATATACATATATATATATATATATATATATATATATAATACAAATAATAAATGAGTATATGCATATATACGTACATGTATGTACATACTTACATCTACCTGTATATATAGATGCATATCTAGGTACAGGACATAGCAAACAAAGTGTAGACAAAATGATAAACGAGTACAGAAAACACACTGGCCACATAGAGAACATTCACTTCATCAGCTGCCCCCATTCTAACACAGGCGTTTCGAAGAGTAGGGCAGGACGCATCGTTAAAATGGCCCTTCCATGGACTACAAATTAAATTTTAATTCAAATTAATTCAAATTAAATTTGTAACGCGGAGGAATGTATGTAGCCCTAATTATACTGTCATTCTTTTTTTTTATTCACAGGCATAATATATATAAGATGACATATCTAATATGTCTTACCATCTTAAGATGGCAGGGTGTGGTTTGAGAGATTTGGCTATCATTTCTTACATAAAGTAACCATATAGGGTGAACCCTTGTTAGTAGTGAAGGGGCCAGTTTGTAGTTTAAACTTCCTGTGATACCAACTCACTTAAGGGCACCCCTGTTCTATGATACAAGCTTCCTGTTTTAAGCTGATCTAAATTAAAACCCTTTTACTTGTTTCAGTCATTTGACTGCGGCCATGCTGGAGCACCGCCTTTAGTCAAACAAATCGACCCCAGGACATATTCTTTGTAAGTTACGGGGACATAAACACACCAGCATCGGTTGTCAAGCGATGTTGGGGGGGGGGGGGACAAACACAGACACACAAACACATATAAATAAATACATATATACGACGGACTTCCTTCAGTTTCTGTCTACCAAATCCACTCACAAGGCATTGGTCGGCCCGAGGCTATATAGTAGAAGACACTTGCCCAAGGTGCCACGCAGTGGGAATGAACCCGGAACCATGTGGTTTGTAAGCAAGCTACTTACCACACAACCACTCCTCAAAACTAATTAAAACAAAGGTAACATACTTCAGCAAAAATACAGTAACAAAACAGTTAAACCAAACAGATTAAATCAACCAGCCAAGAATAAAATACATCTTACAGGTTTCCACATAGTTTCCTTCGACCCAATTTCACCCAACACATCTAAAGTCAACCCATGGCTTTGGTAGATAAAACTTACCTAAGATGCTGCTACACACTAGGATTGAACCTAGCATCACATGATTACTGAGCAATCTTCTTAAACCTTACATCCATGCCTGCACCCAATGTCAGACCATGTTAACTCGCCAGTGTTAATCGGATATAGAATTGAGGACATCAGATTATCAGTCCAACATCTGCATTTCAATACTGCCATTGTTTGTATGTGGGTCACGCATGCCAAGTCTATTGCTATGCCTCTCAACTAATTGTATTCTTGTCAGCAAGGTATACAAGCAACAAGCAACTCAGACACAAACACCACATACCACATTGAGACAACACTTATCTTGTTTCATTTCTTTGACTCAAGTACAGGCAAAACTCAGAGAGTCGTAAGTGTACTGACTCTCAATGACTCAAAAACCTTGAAGGTTACCATCTCAGCACTATTAGTACTCTACTAAGTCTTGATTCTCAAGAGCCCTGTCCACTAAGCTATAAACAGATATATTGGTCACAAAGAATTGTTTCCAAAACCAAAATGAAGCACTACTCGGTCAAGTGGTTAAAGCAGAGCTTCTCAAACATTTTCTCCCAGTGTACCCTTTTATCATGTTCAGCTGTGTCGGTGTACCCATGTGAAGAACAGAGAGTAAAATAGTGGGAAACTACAGAACAGATATGTCATTAGTTCAACAGTTCAAATCCTGCTGTGGTCAAAGTTTGTCTTTTATATTTCTGACACCAGAATAATAAAGTATTGGTCAAGTACTGGAGGGAGGGGTCGATATAATCAACTGTTCCTCTTACAAAATTTCTGGCCTTGTGCCCATGTTAGAAATTAACTTTGTTATATTTTTCAATGAGATATATGAACGAGTTGGGCCCTTTTTAACAAGTAACTCAATTCAAGGGACAGATTCAGAGAGGTACACCCATGAGTTTGGTTTGGGTTATAAATACTGCTGAAAATCCTGATTGACGACGACAAATGGATGGAAACAGCAAAAGGGTTGCCATGCATCTTTTAGACAGACAAATTGTTTTTACTTGGTTGTGGTCACTTCAAAATGCCAGGGTTTTCACAAACCCTGTGTCATCATCATCATCATCGTTTAACGTCTGCTTTCCATGCTAGAATGGGTTGGACGGTTTGACTGAGGACTGGTGAAACCAGATGGCTACACCAGGCTCCAATCTGATTTGGCAGAGTTTCTACAGTTGGATGCCCTTCCTAATGACAACCACTCTGAGAGTGTAGTGGGTGCTTTTACGTGCTACCGGCACGAAAGCCAGTCAGACGGTAATGGCAACGGCCACGCTCAAAATGGTGTATTTTACGTGCCACCTGCACGGGAGCCAGTCCAGCGGCACTGGCACGATCTCTCTCGAATGTCTTTACACATGCCACCAGCACAAGTGCCATACAATTTTCCTTATGTACCTCTAGAGGTATGTGTGCCCCAGTTTGTGAACCCCATGGGTTAAAATCTAAAAAACTACCAGTTACCTACACTCCACTCTGTTGATGACCGACATACTTAATAGTCAAGAGTCCAATCAATAAGTATGACTCACGCAATGATATACAGCTCACCATTGTATGAGACAGAAAACTCTCTGAACCTGTCAAGTGTTTCACAGCTTGCTGAGCTGACTTGAAGATATGCTGTGAGTTTGGTCCATCATAAAAACTGACAAGTTTTTCATAGTTTGTAATGTTGAATTTAGAGCAGCAGTTTATGACTCATTTACGGAACATGATCATATCCTCCAAATATAATGGGACAACATCATAAAAACAGACAAGTGTTTCACAGCTTCAAGGCCACGTTCAGAAGGCTAAAAGTCATTGTAAAGACATTAATAATGTAAGAATAATTTTAATTCTAGCAATGACCACCACAGAGGAGTACCAGAGTAGGAACATATAGAGGTCAAAATTGTATTGGGTTGTCCGGAAAGTTTGTGCCGATTTATAGTAGCTTATTGATGATGATGATGATGATGATGATGATGAGGATGATGATGATGATGATGATGATGAGGAGGAGGAGGAGGAGGAGGAGGAGGAGGAGGAGGAGGCTACTGATGATGGAAATGCAAACACAAACGTTGAGAGAGAGAAAGAGAGAGAGAGAGAAAGAGAGAGGGAGAGAAAGAGAGAGGGAGAGAAAGAGAGAGAGAGAAAGAGAGAGAGGGAGGGAAAGAGAGAGGGAGAGAAAGAGAGGTGAGAGAAAGAGAGAGGGAGACAAAGAGGGGGGAGGGAAAGAGAGAGGGAGACAAAGAGGGGGGGGGAGAAAGAGAGAGGAGGAGAGAGAGAGGGAGAGAGAGAGATGGAGATGGAGAGAGAGGAGGAGGGAGAAAGAGAGAGGGAGAGAAAGAGAGAGAGAAAGAGGGGAGAGAAAGAGAGAGAGAGAAAGAGGGAGAGAGAAAGAGAGGGGAGGGAGAGAGGGGGGGGGGAGAAAAGAGAGAGAGAGAGAAAGAGAGAGTCATGCATTTCTTCTGCCAGCATGTCTGTTATTGTCCAGATCCTACTAAACTATAACCAAAGAACAGAACGGTTCAAATGACGGCTCCGGTAGTAACATTTCCATTTCTACCACTGACCTGAACAGCCTTGCATGTGAGATATAAATAAACATATATTAAAGTTTGTACAATTCTACTCATGTTAATTGGCACACTTTGTATAACACACACCTAGATACACATATACACCAAGCTCAATCTATATGTAAGACAGGATGTGTCACAATAAATTTGTTAATCTTTGTGTCAAATTTAAAGTACTTTGTGGTGGTGGTGGGGGGGAATGGGTGGTGGTGGTGGTGGTGAGGGTTACCGTCATATATGGTTGCTGGTACTCTTCTAGTAATATGCAGTGGCAACCAATTAAATAAATATTACCAATGAGAACAATAACGAAATGCATCTCACAAGAAATTAATGATTAATTTTAATGTGATGACTTTTGTGTAACTCTGTGTGTGAGAAAGAGGGTGTGTGTGTGTGTGTGTGTGTGTGTGTGTGTGCGTGTACACGTGTACATGCATGCGCATGTATCTTCAAGAGAGATTGTGTGTGACAGAGAGAGAAGGGAAGAGAAAATGAATGTGATATATGTGTGAGAAAGACAGATTGTGTGTGATTGTATGTGTGTGTATCATTGCATGTGAGATGGTGGGTGATTCCATGACTGCGTATGAGTGCAAGTGTGTGTATGTGATTGCACATGTGTACAGTTGCCCTTGGTTTACCCAGTGAATTGCTTTTACCATTTCTAGTTCCCTTACTTTTCCAAATCTGAAGGGATTTGCAATAGTGCAAATAGGGCTTATCTCCAGTCAAATAAAACAGATGAGATTGTAAACCAACTCACAGGAACATCTCCCCACTAGAGATACTGAATCCAGCAGATTAAGTCAACCACATACAATAAATGAAGGGCATCTTGAGGTGGATTAGAGTTAATGCCTTAAACACCAGCATCTCCCTAAAGGATTCATCATCATAATGATTATGATGATGATGAGTGCAGATGTGGCTGTACAGTCAAGAACCTTGCTTACTAATCACAAGGTCATGGATTAAGTCCTATTACATTGCATCTTGGATAAGTGTCTAACTGCTATAACCTCAGGCCAGCCAAAGCCTTGTGAGTACATTTAGCAGATGGAAACTGAAAGAAGAGTGCATGTGTGTGTGTGTGCTCTTGTTCTCAACATGAGGGTCGCAAATGAGCAGCATTGTTGTCCATTTCTACTCTTTTTTGGAAAAGATGTCTGGCCATAGGAAATATTAACCTTGCTTGGAAACAGGTGACGGTTGCTAAGTAGAACAATCTGCCTTGGCAAATTCCATCTGGTCCATTGCAAGTATTCAAAAAGTGGACGTTAAATGATGATAATGATGATGATGATGACAACCACAGCTGTGAATTACGCCATGCACTGTGCCTACTTAACACTAGATAGACTTAGGCCTAAGTGTTTCAGGTATTACGGCATTATGCAGTATCAGACAACTGACCTCTCAGCTACTTAGCTGTCACAATATCATGTCGGTCAGGAACATCTATGCCCCGACAACCCCACATCACCACCACCCTCTTTTCATCCACGTGTGGTCAATAAAATAAAGCAACAGTCAGAGATCAGAATCAAAACCAAGTCAAAGCGGGAGCCTCAATGTCATGCTGCTTAAGGGCTTAGAAAGAGTAGCAGAATCTCCCTCAAACTACTCTTCTGTTTAACTCTTCAGCATTTGAGCTGGTCATATCTGGCCCAAAATATCCTACCTGTTCTATGTTCAGACTGACCAGGTCTGGCCTCTCACACCTACCATACAATGTCATCTTAAAAATGAATAATCACATCATCAAAACCTTTTAGCTACAAGGTAATTTATGATTAATTCAAAACAATGAGAAGAAATATGTATTACATTTGACAAAGTAATTTAAACACTAAAAGGTTAAACTGGCCATATCTGGCCCATGTTCAAACTGGTCAGATCTGGCCACTCACATCTACCTGACAATGTTATTTTAAAAATAAGCAATCACATCATCAACATCTCAAAGCTAGAAAATAATGCATGACTAATTTGTAGCAGAACTGTGTAATGCTTTCATTTTATTGTAATGTTAGACATCTTGTCAATGTGGCTGTTTAATCTTAAATACTCAAATATTGGCTCACCAGAGCTTTTCGTAGCATCTAGTGATATGACCCAGTTGTTGGCCAAATTAGTTGCAGATATCAGTCGGTCTTAACTGTCCAATCGTGTGTTTGCAACAGAGTTTGTTCCCAACGCAGGAAAAACCATCTTGGCCTGTGGAGCCACCCCATGGTTGTATAAACACCAGTTTCGGCCTCTCTTGGTCATTGGACCAGCAGCCATTGACCACACACCATGTCATTTTGGACCAGCCACCAATGAACGAGACACCACTCTGTCTCACAGTTGTCGCCTGTCTTCATCATTGCAGCAACAGGCAGCAGACCACATCAACAGCCCGAGCAGAACTGAAGTCATTTGAATATTTGTTACAGACTGTAGCATTAACATCATTCCCTTCGGCAACCTATCATTACAACGAGGTGGAGGTGCAATGGCCCAGTGGTTAGGGCAGCGAACTCACGGTCATAGGATCGCGGTTTCGATTCCCAGACGAGGCGTTGCGAGTGTTTATTGAGCGAAAACACCTAAAGCTCCACGAGGCTCCGGCAGGGGATGGTGGCGAACCCTGCTGTATTCTTTCACCACAACTTTCTCTCACTCTTACTTCCTGTTTCTGTTATGCCTGTAATTCAAAGGGCCAGCCTTGTCACACTGTGTCACGCTGAATATCCCCGAGAACTACATTAAGGGTACACGTGTCTGTGGAGTGCTCAGCCACTTGCACGTTAATTTCACAAGCAGGCTGTTCCGTTGATCGGATCAACTGGAACCCTCGACGTTGTCAGCGACGGAGTGCCAACAACAAATTACAACGAGAAAAATAAATCATCGCTTTTTCAACTTATTCAAATCTTATCATCCTTCTCCTTATTCAAATTCAGAAAAATTAGAATAAATAAGCATTAGATTTGATAGACTTATCTGAATGCTAAAGGGGTTAAGAAAAAGAAAAAAAATTACTAAAAGGAAAAAGAGACACAGACTATAATAATCCAGAGCATACTGTTCTTGAACACTTGTGGTTTGACTGCCTTTGATCAAGAATGACCTAAGGTTAAATAACAATATCAACGACCAATTATTTTTCATCTGCCAATGTAAGAAAACAGCAACATCATTCACCTAATTTTTTTCCTTCTTGTCTTGAAACCGAAAAGGAAGGAGAAGGTTATAAAGTCAAAAAACCATTCACTCATTAACTTTAGAGCACAGAAATATAATGCACTGAATGAACTAGATGCTGTATAATAAAATAATAATAATCCCTTCTGCTAGAGGCACAAGGCCTCAAATTTTGGGGGAGGGAACTAGTTGATTACATCGACCCCATTATTTCACTGGTACTTTATTGATCCTGAAAGGATGCAAGGCAAAGTTGACCTTGGCAGAATTTGAACTCAGAATGTAGCAACGGGTGAAATACTGTTAAGTCTTTTGTCCAGCGTACTAACGATTCTGCCAGCTCGCCGCCTTATAATAATGATGATGATGATGATGATGGTTTCAAATTTTGGCACAAGGCCAGTAATTTCTGAGGAGATGATAAGTTCGTTACAACCACCCCGTTGTTCAACTGGTGCTTATTTTTTTTTTTTTACCCCAAAAGGATGAAAGGTGAAGTCGACCTTGGTGGAATTTGAACTCAGACTATAAAGTTGAAAGTAATGCCACTAAACATTTTGTCCCACATGGCAACGACACTGTCACCTCATTGCCCTAATAATAATCCTTTCTACTGTAGGCACAAGGCTTGAAATTTCCATAGGGAGAGAGAGAGCTAGTTAATTACATCAACCCAAGTCTTAATTTATCAATCCCTAAAGCAGTGTTTCTTACTCCTTTTTTTAGCCTGTGGACCCCTTTGATTCCTATTTTACTCAGATGGACCCCTATAGCTATTTGAAGTTTTGATAAAATCCCATTATATTCTTATAATTAAATCTTATTAGGAATTGCATAAAAATATGGTACAATGCTTTTGAGTATTGTAGAAATATAATTTATTGCTGATAAATTTTAACAACAAAATCATATACGGACATCCCATCCCCCACACCAAGGGCCATATGGACTCTGGTTGAGAACCACAGCACTAAAGGATGAATGTAAAGCATTTTACAATGGTTTCTTTTATTGGCCCCCCAAGGGTCCAAAACATTGAGGACAATATGAATAATAATGACTGGGGGGGGGGGACATAGGAGGTGGGGAATAATAATGATGATGATGAGGAGGATGGCGACCACTGGGTCTTCCTTAGTCACCAACATTAGCCAATGACATCTTTTGTTAGTGACTTCACTGACACATGTTTCACATCAGAAATGACCGGGGGGGGGGGGGGACTGTCAGGAAGCTGGTCAGCCAAGGAAACACTTAACAGCTCCTTCATAGTAATTGAGTGAGTGAGTGTGTGTGTGTGTGTGTGTGTGTGTGTGTGTGTGTGTGTGTGTGTGTGTGTGTGTTTGTGTACAAGTAATAGGTGACTAGATATTTATGCACATGTGTATAAAGTGTATGCGTGAGAGAGAGAGAGAGAGAGAGAGAGAGAGAGAGAATGAAGAGAGGTGTAACAAGAGGGATGCAGAGGCAGACATCTGGTCCTCTCCTACACCCCACCCCCCACCCAGCCTCCCAACCACTGAAAAGTGTGAAGGGGGACATTAAATTTCTTGTTAATTAAGGTGAGAGGTCAGTAAAAGTGAACTTTTCCCCCTAAAAGCACTGAGAGCCCCTGGGGTAGATAATATACACACAGATTAATTAAGGCCTCACAAGGCATGGGTCATCCTCTCCAGGGTAAAACAGAAGATATTTTGCACATATCATGCAGTGAAATGGAATTGAAACCATGTGGTTACAAAGTGAAACTTTCTTACTGCACAACTACAACTGGGCATTAACATGTGCTCTCCTCAGTGGTTGCAAGTATTAAAATAAGACTGCACCTAAAAAGTTCCCCTCCAAGGCACAAGTGCGGCAAGGTTGTTTATGGAAGACCAGCAGTTGCCCATGCATACCAGCTTCCCCTCTTCATGCCACCAATGTTATCCAAGGGAAAGGCGAAGGCCAATATAGCTTGGCACCAGTGACGCCGCAGCTCATTTCTACTGCTAAGTGAACTGGAGCAACATGAAATAAAGTGTCTTGCTCAAGAATACAACACAGCCTGAGCCAGGAATCGAACTCACTACCTCATGACTGTGAGCCCAACACACTAACCACTGAGCCATGTGCCTTCACATGGTTGCAGATATTACAAGGGAGATAATCATTAGCATTTACTTTTTACAGTCACTGGATAGCAGCCAAGCTGGGCCACCACCATGGAACATTCGATTGAACAAATAACTCCCAGTTCTTGTATTTCAAATCTGGTACTTATTCTAATTATATCAGTCTCTTTTGCCGAACTGCGAAGTTACAAGCAGGCATGAACAAACCAACAGCGGTTGCCAAGCAATGGGAAAACAAATACACACACAAACACATACACAATAGGTTTCCACATCGTTTTCATCTACCAAAATTCACACACAAGGTATTTGTCAGTCTGGAGCAATAATAGAAGACACTTTCTCGAAGTGCTGCACTGTGGGACTGAACCTAAAACCATGTGGTTACAAAGCAAGCTTCTTAACCACACAGGCATGCTTGCGTCATATTTTGTTTTCTTGTTTTGTTTACAGTATATTGTATTGCAGAGTGTGTATATTTATGTATGAGTGTTACAGTATAGAATGAATGCTGTAGTGTACAGACCACAATATTCATCGTATTATGGTGTACAGACTGAAGTATTTGTAGTATTAGAGTATATATGAGAAGTAGGTAGTTCTGCCAATTGTACTGGAATAGAAGAGGTCTTTGAAAGCAAGTCTAGATTCCTTTATGTTGTTTCACATGAGATTTTGGACATGCTCAAACAGAAAGAGAGAGAGGGGGGAAGTAGAGAGAAAGAGAAAGAAGGAAAACAGAGAGAGCAAGGCAAGCAGAGAGAGAGAGAGAGGTAATCAGAGAGAGAGAGAGAGAGGTAATCAGAGAGAGAGAGAGAGAGAGAGAGAGGTAATCAGAGAGAGAGAGAGAGAGAGGCAAGCATAGAGAGAGAGGGGCAAGCATAGAGAGAGAGAGGGCGGCAAGCATAGAGAGAAAGAATGGAGCAAGCAGAGAGAGTGAGATCAGCAAAGAGAGAGAGAGAGAGAGAGAGGAAGAGGGAGAGAACAAGCTGTGAAAGAAAGACAGAGAGAGTATTTGGCAAGTTGAGAGAGAGAGAGAAAGAGAGAGACAGACAGATAGAGAGGTGAGTGAGAGTTGTAAGGTATAAGTGGGAAAGTGGGAGGTGAAAAAGAAAAGTCAAAGAGAGAGAGAGAGAAGAGAGTAAGAAAGAGCCAATGGATGGAAGTAGAGGTGGAAGGGAAAGACTACTGCATTGGAGAAGAAAAACCAAAAACAAAACAAAAAGAAAAGATATTACAGGTGTGGGTCTCCTCCTCCCCCTCCTCAGCAGCCAAATGCAAAATAATAAAAGTAAGCAAAGGAGTGATTCGATGATGTCGGAGCTATTTGACTGCTTCCAGCCAAATGTTATAAAGGCACCATGACACAGAAACCCACATTCTCTCTCTCTCTCTCACACACACACACTCTACATAACATATATATATATATATATACTAGCAGAAATACCCGGCCTTGCCCGGGTTAAAGAGAATGATGAAATCTAAAAACGCCGTCTAGACTACGCAACCCTCAACTGTTAGTAGCTACGATACCATATTTCTACATTAATAACTCTCCAATCCATGCCAGCATGGAACATAGACATTAAGTGGAATGCCAGTCTCTCATCTAGGAGGGCCTTGAAATCAATGTTACCAACTGGGGACTATGTGTGTCGTAGTGATAATAAAAAGACCCAAAGGAGGTCTGCAACGAAATAATTGTACTCAACACTTTGCAAGTGAATCAGTGGAGGCAAAGATGCGTCTCATTTACTTGACAATTTGTGCACCACGTTGCAGAAATCACAATGTAAGTATATCTGAAAGGGTAGTCTTACACTGTTGTACCGTTGAATTACAAATAATGCTCATCTGTTATGTTCGGGTTAAAATTTCATCAACATCAAAAATATATGAATTTTCATGGGAGTTATGGCCATTATGCATAGAATATAATTTCCAAATTTCATAAAAATCCATTCAGTACTTTTGACGTAGTTTTGGTTAAGAAAACAAATGACTAATGTGTGTGTTTGTGTGCATGTGTTTGTGTGTGATGGGTGTATATATGTATAGATATCTGTATGCATGTATATATATGTATATACGTGTACATCTATATCTATATACATCTACATCTACACGTGTATACATATACATGTATGCATATAGATCTATATCTATATATATATATATCTATGCATATACGTGTACATATACATGTATATGTATACATATACATCTCTTTCTCTCTTTGTCTCTCTCTGAAAGTATCTGTCGTTACAGTATCGAAATGTGATTGTTTCAGTTAGTGGAATAACGTGTACATATACATCTATATGTATACATATACATCTCTCTCTCTCTCTCTCTTTCTCTCTTTCTCTCTCTCTCTGAAAGTATCTGTCATTACAGTATCGAAATGTGATTGTTTCAGTTAGTAGAATAGTTTCATTTTTAAAGTGAAAGTATTTGACATGAGTGTTTTTGTTTCACTTTTGACACGTAATACTTAAATAGTAGAGGAGATATTATGTTGCCGTGGGCTCGAACTCTGCAAGAAGTTAAATTTTTTTTGACTAAAACACAACTGGAACCCTAAGTAAGGCATGTGTAAAATTTGAATGAAATTGGTTGCGTAGTTCTCGAGTTTTAGGGATTCACACAGACAGACAGACAGACACACACACATTCTCATTTTTATATATATAGATATATATATACATTAAGTTTCCAGTCAATAGAGACAGAGAGCCGAGAGAGAGAAATATGTATGTACTTTTGTATGTAAAAGTACTTAAATCTGACAAATGGGACACTACAGTGAATAGAGAAAGTGGTGGTGCTGATGGTGGTGGTGGAGGTGATGATATGCAACTGTCAGATATTTGCGTGCAAGTGTATTCCGTTATTATACATGTATGTGTGTGTTTGTGTGTGTGTGTTTAGTCATGCATGGTATGTCTGTGTGATTAGTTATGCATATATCTATAAACACGTGTTTGTTGTTCATGTTTACTGGTGTTCTTGCTTAGTTCCAGGGCCTCCCTGACAGAGGAATTATTACAATCTTTCATTCAGACGTAGCAGTCTCTAGAACTATGCAATACCCAATGTCTCCCGGGGAAGAGTCTGCTATTATTTCTAGCCGGTTGAGTGACCACAGAGGCTTCTTCACATCCCTTTCACATTCTTGTGAACCCTAGCTACCCATCAAGCCATCCTTGATTCTCTGCCCCTATTCTCTCTCTCTCTCTCTCTCTCTCTCTCTTTCTCCATGCTGTTACTTCTTGCAGATTGAATGATCACAGAAGTTTCTTTACACCCACTTCACACTCTTGTGAGCCTAGCTACCCCCCAGCTAGCCATCCTTGATTCACTACCCCTACTCTTTCTCTGCTCACCACAACCTCACTAGAGCTGGTACCACGAAAAAAAAGCACCCAGTACATTCTGTGAAGTAGTTGACATTAGTAAGAGCATCCAACTGTAGAACTTGCCAAAGCAGACATTGTAATACTTCTTTAGTCATGCATATCTGAGTTTGTACGTTTAGTCATGTGTATCTCCAAGTGTGTGTTTGCTTTTATGTTTGTTGTTGTTGTGTAGACCCAGACCATCTTTGATAGAGGCAGAATTACAATCTTTTATTTAGGAATTATCTACAACAGTGGTTCCTAAACTTTTTCACATTGCTACCCCCTAGTTGCCCAGGCCATGTCCATAGTGCCCCCCACAAAGTCTATTGATTCCAGTGCTTAACTGGTAATTATTTCATCAACCTGGAAAGGATGAGAGACAAAGATACCTTCAACAGAATTTGAACTCAAATCATAAAGGCAGACAAGATGTCGCAATGCATGGCAGCAATTCTTCCAGCTCACCGCCTTAACACCAGTTAATAATGATGACAAAGTTTATTTTCTAAAATCTTCATTATTTTCAAAATCAACTGAAACAAATGTAGTGTGCTCTCAACAGAAATACAGCAAGAAAAGAATTAAACACAGACACACACACACACACTTGCATACAAACACAGTTAGAAGATTAACAAGCACAAACAAAGAACTACACAGAAGTATGCAAATACAAAAGGAACATGTATTAAAATATATATATATATATATATATATATATATATATATATATATATATATATATATATATTATTTAGTTTAAAAGAGTTCCAACACTGTCTGTTTTTTATGTTTTATTTATATTCCTGCAGAACCAATGTGGGGTATAGAATATGGAATATACAATATATAATATAATATAATATACAATATATAATATAAAATAAAATAAAATAAAAATGGATGGCACCATGAAAGAAAGTATTGAATGTAGATGAAATACTGAGTGTTCAATATAAAGGATCAAATATATAAATATATAAATATAAATATATAAAGGCGACTCGAGTTTCAGGGCTATTTCCCTTCGTCATGGCCGGTATGACAGACTTTAACAGACTGTGTTATACTCGCATATATATATATATATATATATATATATATATATATATACACACACACACACACATACACACACAAAAACCATACAAACATGTATTCCCACATGTACACAAAGACAAACCAAACCTTAAACTCAATGCCCTTCTCATAACAGCCATGTGTGTGTGTGTGTATATATATATATATATATATATATATATATATACACACACACACAAATATACACACGCATGTGCACATGTGTATATATCTCTATGCATGTTGATATACAAATATATATATATATATATATATATATATATATATACAGACATACGTATATATATGTGTACACATATGCATGTAAATACATATATATATATATGCATGTATAGACATATATATATATGTACACATATGCATGTAAATATATATATACATATATATGCATGCATGTAAATATATAAATTGTGTTAACAGTTAACAGACATGCCTAAGTACGCAATTACTTCAAGCAATCTCCATCTCTCACAACCTTCTCACCCTCCATCTGGCTAAACTAAACAGGAAAATAGAAAAAAAGAGAAAAAAAAAGAAAAAAACCCTACAACCTAAGACGCTGTTTGGCTGCAGGCCAAATGTGCAATCACAGCATGCTCGCACAACTCACCTACCCCCCACCACTCAAGAACACTTAACACCGCTGCACACTTCCTTACACTTGTTGTCATGGCAACAGTTTTTTTTACAATTGTGGTTCAGCATTTGAAACAACTGCACCTTGCAGACACTAACAGCAACCACCACCACCACCACCACCACCACCACCATCAGCAGCAACTTTGTTCTTCACCTCACCTTACAGCCAGGAAGGAAGGAAGGTAGGTAGGAAGGAAGACAGGTGACTTGCCTTGTCACTGATATTGCCACACCTGAGAAAGGCCCACCATCGGAAGTTCAGGTGTTACAAGAGTTTCTTAAGAAATTGCAAGACCTACACAGAAGAAGCTTTTGTGTTGTACATATTCATGCTCATACTACTACTACTACTACTATGGTGGTGAGCTGGCAGAATCGTTACCACACTGGTCAAAATGCTTAGCAGCATTTTGTCCTTCTGCATGTTCTGGGTTCAAATTCTGCTAAAGTCAACTTCACCTTTGGTCATTTTGGGGTCGGAAAAATAAGGATGGATGTGCTGCCCTCCAGTAAATGTGTTGAAAGGTGGTTGAATACGACAAGGATGGTTCAAGACAGTGGGCCTACTCTAACTTGGTGCTTGAAAGCTGAGGATTGGAGGGAGAGCGGTGCACCTGTCAAGGGACTTCTGATGATTAAGGCAGCTCTGGATCTGTAGGGTTCCTTAAGGGGTAAAAAAAAAAAAGGAGAAAAAAAAGAAAAAAAACCCCACAACCTAAGACACTGTTTGGCTGCAGGCCAAATGTGCAATTACAAAATGCTCACACAACTCAACTACCTCCACCACCAACATCGCTCACAACACTTAACACCACTGCACTCTTCCTTGCTCTTGTTGTGATGGCAACGCTAACCCCAAGTGGCATTTCTCCCCTATTAGGGATTTTGCTATGTAAGATTAGTTTTACAAATTGTTAATGTTTTATTGTTCACACATTTCCAGGAGATTCCTTCACAGTCCTTCATCATTGACTAGTCTAATATGTTTATGTGGTGCTTGTTATTAATTATTATTATCATTATTATTATTATTATTATTATTATTATGCTGAATTATTATTAATTCAAATTTGTTCAGAATCAAAACCAAACTGAAAGAGCTGAGAGATATAGGTCATGGAAGAAAGTGAGAGAAATGCCTATATACATATGAATATATATATATATAGGTCAGAGTAAAATATGTCAGACAAATTATATATATGTATGTATGTATATCTGTCTGCATGTGTGTATATATACACATACAGATATATAGGGAAAGGGAAGAAAGGGGGCAGGAGGAGATATGGGGGTGGGGTGGGGGTAAACACAGGTTGTGAAGACCCAACACAAAAGCAAATTAAGTAGACCAGATCCGATCAAACAATGGCAACCAACTGATAAAGCTAGATGGTGCTGGATAGTCAAGGTAGAGCAGACAATCGAGGTAGGTTTAAGATATGCAAAGATGATTTCTTACTCAGCCCATGATGGGTTTGGATTGGTATTTGTAAGGGGGAGGGGCTAAGTACCCCAAACACCTGTGTTGAACTTATCAAATACGTGCACACACACACACTTGTGTGTGTATGTGTTTGTGTATATGTATGTATATATTGGTGTTTTCATCCAAAATGGAGATGAACACCATTCCTAGATGTGTTTGGCTTGAAAAAATAGTTAAGATATTTAGATATTTTCTTAATATGAAACTAATGGTAGCCTTAATATACAAATAAAGAAATTTTATCCACCAATGTGGTGTTGAGCACTCAGTCTCATTGTTCAACATTTACATAGAAGAGAGAGAGAGAGAGAGAGAGAGAGAGAGACAGACAGACAGACAGACAGACAGACAGACAGAGAAGTAGTCCTGAGAACCAGCTGACCATCAGAAAAGGTCTTAACACATCTCTGATGAAAACACGTGAGAGCCTTTATCATAATGCTTGTAAAGGATCCACATCTCACATGGGTGTAGAAGATAAGGCTCAGACACAAACCAACTTCTGTCAACCTTGTGAAGTCACGTGGAGAACAGACAAGAACCAAATGCTTCAGGAACTTAAGATATTCCACTAAGGACCAATAACAACTAAGTGTGCCGACCAAGAAGACAAATGTATCTACAACCTTCAGTTGTATTCTGTTAATCAAATTACATTCTTTTAAATATGGTATTTGACAGCAAACAAGACACAAGAGTTCTTGACATAAAGAAGACAAAATACATGTGGGTGAGTGTGTTAAACATTTGATTTTTACACTTACACACATACACCTATATAGACACATATACCCATAGACACAGGCATATACACACATGGTGCAGGTGTGGCTGTGTGGTAGGAGGCTTGCTTCCCAACCACATGGTCCTGGGTTCAGTCCCATTGTATGGCACCTTGGGCAAGTGTCTTCTGCTATAGCCTTGGGCTGACCAAAGCATTGAGTGGATTTGGTAGATAGAAACTGAAAGAAGCCCATCATGTGTGTGTGTCTGTGTGTGTGTTTGTCCCCCATCTCTGCTTGACAACTGGTGCTGGTGTGTTTATGTCTACATAACTTAGTGGTTTGGCAAAAGAGACTGATAGAATAAGGCGGCGAGCTGGCAGAATCGTTAGCACGCCAGGCGAAATACTTAGCGGTATTTCGTCTGCCGTTACGTTCTGAGTTCAAATTCCACCGAGGTCGACTTTGTCTTTCATCCTTTCAGGGTCGATAAATTAAGTACCAGTTATGCACTGGGGTCGATGTAATCGACTCAATCCGTTCGTCTGTCCTTGTTTGTTCCCTCTATGCTTAGCCCCTTGTGGGCAATAAAGAAATGAGAATAAGTACTAGGCTAAAAAATTAAAAGAAAACAAGTTCTAGGGTTGAATTGTTTGATTAAAAAACCAGTCAAGGCAGTACCCCAGCATGGCCGCAGTCAAATGACTGAAACAAGGATAAAAGACACACACATACACACACACACACACACACACACAGAGGCACACACTGACATACATACACACAAATATATAAATATATATAAGATGAGTCACCAGTTAATTGATCTCTTCAAGAATCAGCTGTTGGATAGAAACAATGGCTACAAGTAACAACAACAACAATAACAACGGCAATGGCAGCAGTACAGTGTATGGCACTTGAACACTTCATGTTTTTCTTCGCTTTCTAAACAAAGATCAGCTGTTCAACAAGTCTCTGATCTCAGAGACTGCACTAACCTTGATGTGTGTGTGTGTGTGTGTGTGTGTGTGTGTGTGTGGCAGTATGCCTTCAGAATGGTTAGCACATCTGACAAAATTTCTTCCAGATCTTCAGGTTCTGAGTTCAAATTCTGCCGAGATCAACTTTGCCTTTCATCTCTCTCGGGTCAACAAAACAAAGTAGCAGTCAAGTACGAGTGTCAATGCTATCAACTTATGTCCTCTCCCCAAAGACCGATGGCCTTGAATCGTTCAACAGGCTGGCGTCCTATTCAAGAGGAACGATTTAATCACAGCCACTTGCATGCCATGGAAACCGGATAACATGACTTATGAGGTCAAAGGCTCAAGGAAACAGTACAATAAGTGTATATATGTTTTCTCTCTTTCTCTCATACAATTCTATTTCACACTATTGCTCCTGAAATAGTTCACTCTCAGGGCTTAGTCACTCCTGAAAGAAGGATCCGTCCCTGGACTCCTTCCACCACTGTCTATTTTTGATCGCTTGTGGCCACTGTAGGCCCCCAGGTAGCAGGTGAGATCATCTCACCTGGTCGCTTGTGGCCACTGTAGGCCCCAGGTAGCAAGTGAGATCATCTCACTGTCATGTCTTTGGTCAGCCTTTGGATTTTGTCCACACCTTGGTGTCCATTCTGTCCTTCTGATTATCTTGCTTATTGAGACTGTATAATTACAATACAAGAACTGCTGCACTGCATACCTCATAATGCTCAGGTCTCCTCTCCCTAGCTTCCAACATCAAACCCTCTACTGGGCTCATCTTTACTTTTCATCACTCAAAGGTCAGGGACTGAAAAGTCAGGTAGATTTGAGGTGCTGATACCAAAATTTGGTACTAATTTTGCCACATCAGTTGCAAATTTCAGGTGAGAGAGAGAGAGAGAGAGAGAGAGAGAGAGAGAGAGAGAGAGAGAGAGATAACGAAAGAGAGAGGGGGTGTATGCATGAGAGAGGTAGCGGGTGACTAAGAGACAAGCAGGAAGGTAGATACAGTGAAAATAAAAGCAAAACAAAGGCTGGCTGAGATATTAGTCAGTCCTTTGTCGTTACAATCTAATCAATACCTCTACTCTGAGATGACAATTTCCACACCCACATACCCACACCCACCCACACAAATATATATTAGGTTAGTAATCTATAATTAATACAGAGGCCCAATCCTCATCACCACCATCAATGACTTTGTGTGCATTGTATCTTTTACAGTCACTAGACTGTGGCCATGCTTGGGCACCGCTTGAAGAATTTTTAGTCAACTGAATCAACCCCGGTACTTCTTCTTTTTTTTTTTTTTTTTTTTTTTTTTTGAAGAGCCAGGTACTTATTCAATCAGTCTCTTCAGAATAAGATGACGACAATGATTTAAAGAAAACAGAAATTTTCAAGTGAATAAATTCATAATTATAAAAACCATAATTAACTTTGAGAGGTTTCAGCCAATTTAGGCCCAGGCCATGTCTAACTCAATAGCACCACTTAAAAAAATTTTTTTTTTATAAAATAAAATCTTTATTGCATTTTATTAAGATAGGCACAGGAGTGGCTGTGTGGTAAGTAGCTTGCTTACCAGCCAGCCACGTGGTTCTGGGTTCAGTCCCACTGCGTGGCACCTTGGGCAAGTGTCTTCTACTATAGCTTCGGGCCGACCAAAGCCTTGTGAGTGGATTTGGTAGACGGAAACTGAAAGAAGCTGGTCGTATATATGTATATATATATATATATATGTATGTGTGTGCATATGTTTGTGTGTCTGTGTTTGTGTCCCCCCCCCCAACTTCGCTTGACAACCGATGGTGGTGTGTTTACGTCCCCGTAACTTAGTGGTTCAGCCAAAGAGACCGATAGAATAAGTACTAGGCTTCCAAAGAATAAGTCCTGGGGTCGATTTGCTCGACTAAAGGCTGTGCTCCAGCATGGCCACAGTCAAATGACTGAAACAAGTAAAAGAGTAAAAGAGTATACTTTATCTTACGGAACAAGTTTTTTTTTTTTGCAGTGCCCAATTTAAGAATCCCAAGTGCAAAGTTACAGCAATTCCTCTTCATACATAAGTCTATAAAAGCCTTCCCAGGCCATCATAACTACACCTCACCACTTCTAAGTGCTTTGTACTTAGGTGACACACTTCCTCCATCTTCACCGCCACCCACACCTCAAAAACCACTATAAATAAGCCTCACAATTCACAGCTGTTGCTTCCACCGTGTTTCCATTACACAAAGATGACACACGAACTTGACACGTTTCTTTGTAAGACCGCAAATTCTCTACACAGTGGTCTGGCTTAGCCTCGTAACAAAGTCCTTTGTGCATGCGACAGAAAGACAAGAGACATATGGAAAAATGCAAGATGGTCCCATGGACTGCGAAACAAATTTACTGACTATAGATGCAGGAGTGGCTGTGTGGTTAAGAAGTTTGCTTCCCATTCACATGGTTTCAGGTTCAGTCCCACTCCATGGCACATCAGCCAAGTGTATTCTACCCTGGCTTCAGGTCAACCAAAGTCTTACAAGTGGATTTAGTAGACAGAAACTAAAAGAAACCCATCTTATATGTATATGTGTGTTTATATACCTATGGTTCAGTGGTTACAGTGTCGGACTCACAATCATGAAGTAGTGAGTTCAATTTCCGGACCGGGTTGTGTGTTGTGTTCTTGACCAAGACACTTTATTTCACATTGCTCCAGTTAACTCAGCTGTAGAAACGAGTTGTGGCATCACTGGTGCCAAGCTGTATCAGCCCCTTTGCTTTTCCTTGGATAACATCAGTGGCATGGAGAGGAGGGGCTAGTATGTATGGGCAACCATGCCTGGACTTGTGCTTCAGAGGGTAACTTTCTAGGTGCAATCCTATGGTCACTCATGACTGAAGTGGATCTTTACTCTTTTTATATATATATATATATATATATATATATATATATATATATATATATATATATATAAACAATCAATGGGCTTCTTTCAGTTTCCACCTACCAAATCCACTCACAAGTCTTTGGTTGGCCAAGGCTACAACAAAAGATACTTGCCCAAGGTGCAGCACAGTGGGACTAAAACCAGATCCATGTGGTTGGGAAGCGAGCTTCTTACCACGCAGCTACACTACTTGAAAAAACAGGTGAAGATTGGCAACAAAAAAGGCATCCAGCTATAGAAAATCTGCTTCAATGAAGTCCATCTGACCCATGCTAGCATGAAAAACTGGTCATCAAAACAATGACGATAACGATGTCACAAACTCTAGAGGAAGAGAATGCTACCCCTCCCAATTAGTACGCATTTCATTAGCTAATGAGGGAGTCAAATCTCCTTTAAATCACATTCTACTGTTTGAGAAAGGAAGACAAATCTGGACAATGTATTCCTGGATGCCTTTAACCCTTTAGCGTTCAAATTAATATGTCAAAAGTAATCCTTATTCATTTACATTTTAAAAAATTAATCTGGTATTATCTTGTAGCTTCAAGAGTTGAAAGATGTAATTGTTTATTTTTAGAATGACATTGCAGGGTAGGTGTGACATACTGGTTCTGGCCAGTTTGAGCATAAAATGAGTAGAACATTTGGGCCGGATATAGCCGGTTTAAACACTAAAGGGTTAAAAAGGCAAGTTTGTCATGTTTAAAAGGCTTTTACTCAAAGGTCTGTCAAAGTGGGACTGTCCTGTGGTTAAATAACAATTATAATACAAACATCTTTGATCAGAGGTCTGCTAGATGAGGGCTCAGCTGGAGTTAAACAACACCTCCACCCTATCACTCCCATGAACATCCCCATCCCAACCCTTCTTACCTTACTCCTTCGACCTCATTCTTCAATCCATACATCACTCAACATTCTCAAGATTAATGAAGAACACAAGAAGAAGGTGGTGGTGGTGGTGAACAGAAATGAGTGAGAACATGGTAGGGGGGAGAGAAAGAGAGAGGAGGGGGGTAAGAAGGACTCATCACCTTCAAAAGTCTTCTTGCCCTGACTACTTTAGTTAGGGAGCTGTGTGAGGACTGTGGTCCCTAATCTGTAAGCCCTACTCCACAGGGTGGGGGAGAAAGGAGGAGGAGGAGGAGAAGAGATATTGTTTCGGGGGGGGGGGGGGGCTCCTTCATTTATAAAAGTATAAATCTTGGGTTGATTGAAACCATAATTTTTCCTTAATTGGTTACACATGTTTTGAAGCAGCTTTGTGTGAGAGAGAGAGAGAGAGAGAGAGAGAGAGAGAGAGAGGGAGGGAGGGAGGGAGAGAGGGAAAGGGGCTTGACAACTGTAACCATGAAAATTTAAGAAACTTTCTCAGGCATGTCAGCTGTTAAGAAGCTTGCTTTACAAACACATGGTTTCAGGTTCAATCCCAGCGTGGCACCTTGGACAAGCACCTTCTATAACCCTAGACTGACTAATGCCTTGTGAGCGAATTTGGCAAAGGGAAACTGTGAGGAAGCCTATCATATGTGCATATTGTTGTTTTGTCCCCACCCCTACAATACTTGACAACTGGTATTGGTTTGTTTATATCCCTGTAACAGTGGTTCAGCAAAAGAAACCGACATAATAAGTACCAAATATTAAAAAAAAAAAAAAACATATGCACTGAGGTTGTTTGTTCAACTAAACCCTTCAAGAGGTGCTCCAGCATGTCCAGAGTCCAGTGTGTGAAACAAGAAATATATATGTGGCTGTGTGGTAAGAGGCTTGCTTTTCAACCACATGGTTCCGGGTTCAATCCCACTGTGTGACACCTTAGGCAAGTGCCTTCTACTATAGCCTCAGGCCAACTGAAGCCTTGTCAGTGGATGTGGTAGACAGAAACTGAAAGAAGCCCATCGTGTGTGTGTGTATATATATATATATATATATATATATATATATATATATATATATATTTATATTTATGTGTGTGTCTTTGTGTCTGTGTTTGTCCCCTACCCCTAACATCACTTGACAAGTGATGCTGGTGTTTATGTCCTCGTAACTTAACAGTTTGACAAAAAAGTCTGATAGAATAAGTACTAGGTTTAGAAAGAGTAAGTCCTGGGGTCAATTTCTTTGACTAAAACCCTGGTGGTACATAAAAGTACCCATTACACTCTATGGAGTGGTCGGTATTAGGAAGGGTGGCATCCAGCCATAGAAACCATGCCAAATCAGATTGGAACCTTGTGCAGCTCTCTGGCTTACCAGTTCCAGTCAAGTTATCTTACCCATGCTATTATGGAAAGTAGACCCTAAATGATGATGATATAGAGACAGACTGACAGACAGGCAGGTAGACGGATAGATATATGCTAACATAGCTGTGTGGTGAAGAAACTTTCTTCCCAACCATGTGGTATTGGGTTCAGTCCCACTCTCAGGCATTCTAGGCAAGTGTCTTCTACTAAATAGCTTTAGGCCAAGCAAAGCCTTCTAAGTGAAAACTGAAAGAATGACAAATATGAAACATGATAGAGGAACCACTAAAATGGTAACTTGGCCTGCTAAAAATAGCAACCAAATTTCCTTATCAAATCGCTATAGTGCTGTCTTAAGGAGAAAGCATGTCAGATCATGGATAATGTCATGAATCAAATACAGCTCACAGTGTGTGTGTGTGTGTGTGTGTGTGTGTGTGTGTGTGCGTGTGCGTGTGCGTGTGTGTGTGTGTGTCAATCAGGTGAGTCAGAGTACATCAGATAATATGGTAACCCACTTTAACACAGCCAGCCAATCAGCCAACCCTCTACTGGCATCTTTAAAAATAGCTGCAGGGGACTGAGAGGGACATGCACACACATGGAAGAAAGATAAGATTATGGTTGAGGAAGAGAGGAGAAAGAACAAATGCAAGAGAATGGAGAGATGAGAGACAGAAATAGAAGCGAGAGCTAGACAAAGAGGGAAGAATTTTGGAAGAATTTGGAAGAATTTTGTAAGGGCCTGTTAGAAGAAAATGGCTGATCTCAGAACACAACACAACTTCTTAATTCTTTATTGCCCACAAGGGGCTAAACATAGAAAGGACAAACAAGGACAAAGAGATTTAGTCGATTACATCGACCCCAGTGTGTAACTGGTACTTAATTTATCGAACCTGAAAGGATGAAAGGCAAAGTTGACCTCAGCGGAATTTGAACTCAGAACATAACAGCAGACGAAATACCGCCAAGCATTTCGAGAGTGTAGTGGGTGCTTTTACCTGCCACCGGCATGAGAGCCAGTCACACGGTACCGGCAACAGCCACGCTCAAAAAGGTGTTTTTCACGTGCTATCTACACGGGAGCCAGTCCAGCGGCACTGGCAACGACCTCACTCGAATGATTTTCTAACGTGCCACCAGCACAATTGCTAGAAGGCGACTCTGGTTACAATTACACTCAAACGGTGCTATTTACGGGCCACTAGCACAGAAGCCAGACAGCTGCTCTGGCAATGAAAGAGCTCGGAGAGTGCTGTTAGTGCTCCACTGGCGCAGGTGCCAGTCATCGAGTACGGTTCAATTATGATTTCAATTCCGATTTCACGTACAGTAAATGTTAAGATACACACCATAAAGTAATGTAGCTTAGTGAATGAAATCATGAAATCAGCTGTGTTGTCTTATTTAGTTAATCTTTCAGAGGTCATATTGCATTGCAGTTCCAATATTGACCATTAGGCATCGTTGTCACCCATGATTACCGTGATTGTTCTGAATTTAGGTTTGTTTATGTCTGTTTATCGGCTACTTTCTCATTCTCATTCATTTGTGACTTTATTTTTTGCCCCCATGGCTCCTCAGAAAATTCAAAGTGAAAGTGCTAAGCATCATGCTATAACACTGGAAGATAAACTGGCTATGATAAAACGCCATGAAAAAGGTGAAAAAGTGGTGGCAATTGCACAATCTTTCGGGATGAATCAGACAAATATATTGACGATTGTACATAAAAAGGACAAGATTTTAGCACATATCAAATTATGTATAATTGAAAATGCATTCATAAATAAAGTACAGAACTGGAAATGGTTATTACCAGTTTAGCCTAGAGACAAGTTAATTTGACTTAAGTCATGTCTCCTGGAACCAATTAACAACGTAGGGTGGGGTATGCCTGTATATGCATATTATATGTATATATATATATATATATATATATATATATATATATATATATATAT
>NC_142950.1:10845279-10850279 GCF_046866305.1 Octopus bimaculoides
TGAACGGAGATGCGTAGATATGTGCTGCATCCAGGAAGTAAGATGGAGAGGAGGTTCTGCAAGGTTCCTCACAGGCAAAGAACACAGGTACAAGATTTTCTGGGCAGGGAACACTGACGGGGTCGGGGGCGTAGGAATACTTCTAGCGGAGAAATGGGTGGATAAGGTAATCGAGGTCGTTAGAGTAAGTGACAGAGTACTTAAGATCAGACTAGTGCTTCATCATAGATTAGCTACTGTCATCTCAGCCTATGCACCTCAACCTGGGCTACCAGATGGTCTGAAAGACCAATTCCATGACACCCTCTTGCAAACTACCTCGTCGACGAGTGACAGGGACCTTCTCTTTGTGGCTGGAGACTTCAACGGTCATGTCGGACGTCGTGCTGGGGGCTTCCATGGCATACATGGAGGCTATGGCTTCGGTTCCCGCAACGAGGAGGGAACCAGACTGCTGGAGTTCTGTGATGCAACCAATCTTATGGTCTGCAATACCAACTTCAGGAAACCTGCCAGTCACCTAGTCACCTACCGCTCCGGCAGACACTCTAGCCAAATCGACTACATCCTCGCCAGAAATAGGGAAAGAGGGCGGCTTATAAATGCCAAAACCTACCCTGGCGAAGAATGTACCCCACAACATAGATTAGTAGTTAGCGACTTTGGGATCAAGGCAAAATGGGTGCCCAGAATTAGACAGGCTTGGAGAAGAAGGGTGTGGAAGCTTAAAGACCCTGCAAACGGACAGAGACTTAGAGACAAGTTACTTGAAGCATTTAACGAAATAGAAGGGGATATAGCATCATACAACGTGGAAGACAATTGGAGATTTCTGCGGGACAACCTGTTGAAAGCCACCGACCAGATTTGTGGGTGGTGTAAGGTCCCCTCCCAACCCAGAGTAACGTGGTGGTGGAACAAGGAGGTAGACAGGGCTATTAGACAAAAGAAACAGGCTTGGAAGGACTGGAAGAACGGTGGGTAGCAGGGAATTGTACCAATGTGCCAGAAGGGAGGCTAGGCGACAGGTTTATTTAGCCAGAGGGGAAGCAGATAAGGAAAGATTTGCCAATGTTCTGCGCCGTGAGGACCAAAGACTCGAGGTATTTCGTGTTGCAAGACAGTGTAGGAGAGAGAATAGTGATGTTGTAGGAGAGAAATGTGTTCGCATGGATGATGGTACGCTTGCATTAAATGAGGATGCAAAGAAAGAGGTCTGGAGATGCCACTACGATAGATTGCTTAATAAAGAGAATGAATGGGAGAAAGAGAGCCTGCCTTATGTCGACCCAATAGAGGGACCAGCTATCCGAGTTGATAGTACCAGGGTAGATAAAGCAATTAAGAGTATGAAGACCGGGAAAGCCCCCGGCCCATCAGGAATCACTGCAGAGATGCTCAAAATATCTGGCAGTGTTGGCTATAGCCTAGTCACCCGTATTACGAACCAGGTGATACACGAAGGAGTCATACCCTATGACTGGTGTAGCAGCATCATAGTCAACTGCTACAAAGGTAAAGGGGACGCTTTAGATACAAATAATTACAGAGGCATCAAGCTGTTAGATCAGGTTATGAAAGTTACAGAGAGGGTCATAGCCCAACTAATTAGGGAGCGAATCAATTTAGATGAGATGCAGTTTGGGTTCGTGCCAGGTAAAAGCACTACTGATGCCTTATTTCTAGTGAGACAGTTGCAAGAGAAATACCTAGCTAAGGATAAACCTCTGTACCTGGCTTTCGTTGACATGGAGAAAGCCTTTGACAGGGTCCCCCGATCCCTTATCTGGTGGTCAATGAGGAAACTTGGGATAGAAGAATGGTTAGTGAGAGCTGTGCGAGCCATGTACAGAGATGCTGCCAGTAAGGTGAGGGTTGGAAATGAGTTACAGCAATGAATTCCGGGTAGAGGTAGGGGTCCACCAAGGTTCCGTCCTCAGCCCCCTATTATTTACCATAGTCCTCCAGGCAATCACAGAGGAGTTCAAGACAGGTTGCCCCTGGGAGCTCCTCTATGCTGATGACCTTGCCCTAATTGCGGAGTCACTATCAGAACTAGAGGAGAAGTTTCAGGTGTGGAAGCAAGGTCTAGAATTGAAGGGCCTTAGAGTCAACCTAGCTAAAACCAAAATCCTAATAAGTAGGAAGGTAGATAAAACACAAACCCCTTCAGGTAGATGGCCCTGCTCAGTATGTAGAAAAGGAGTAGGTAGTAACTCTATAAGATGTACCCGGTGCAAGCTATGGACACATAAGAGGTGCAGCAACATCAAAGGCAGGTTAACTAGCAAGTTAGTTTTTGTTTGTGGCAGATGTTCAGGTGCAATAAAGACTGCAAACAAACAGGAAACAACTTCTATCTCATTCCAGGGTGAAAAACTAGAGGTAGTCGATAGCTTCCGCTATCTGGGCGACCAAGTTAGTAGTGGGGGTGGGTGCGCTGAAAGTGTAGCTGCTAGAATAAGAATAGCCTGGGCAAAGTTTTAGAGAGCTCTTACCCCTGCTGGCGACAAAGGGACTCTCACTCAGAGTAAAAGGCAGACTGTATGACGCATGCGTACGAACAACCATGCTACATGGCAGTGAAACATGGGCTGTAACTGCTGAGGACATACGTAAGCTCGCAAGGAATGAAGCCAGTATGCTCCGTTGGATGTGTAATGTCAATGTGAATACCCGTCAGAGTGTAAGTATCTTGAGAGAAAAGCTGAACATTAGAAGCATCAGTTGTGGCGTGCAAGAGAGACGATTGCGCTGGTATGGACATGT
Organism: Octopus bimaculoides; assembly: GCF_046866305.1. NCBI lineage: Eukaryota > Metazoa > Mollusca > Cephalopoda > Octopoda > Octopodidae > Octopus > Octopus bimaculoides. The sequence goes on from NC_142950.1 coordinate 10,848,049, forward strand.
GGTGAGAATGGAGGAGGATAGCTGCGTGAAAAAGTGCCACACCCTAACAGTTGAGGGAACCCGTGGAAGAGGTAGGCCCAGGAAGACCTGGGCTGAGGTGGTGAGGCAAGACCTTCGTACATTAGGCCTCACCGAGGCGATGACTACGGACCGAGACCTTTGGAAATGGGCTGTGCGTGAGAAGACCCGGCAAGCCAAGTAAGATCGTTGCCAGTGCCCCTGGACTGGTTCTTGTGCGGTTGGCACATGAGATGCACCATTTTGAGCGTGGCCGTTGCCAGTACCGCCTGACTGGCTCCTGTAGGATTTTCGAGCGAGATCGTTGCCAGTGCCCCTGGACTGGCTTGTGCGGGTGGCACATAAAAGACACCATTTCGAGCGTGGCCGTTTTCGTGCGGGTGACACGTAAAAGCACCCACTACACTCTCTGAGTGGTTGGCGTTAGGAAGGGCATCCAGCTGTAGAAACTCTGCCAAATCAGACTGGAGCCTGGTGTTGCCATCCGGTTTCACCAGTCCTCAGTCAAATCGTCCAACCCATGCTAGCATGGAAAGCGGACGTTAAACGATGATGATGATGATGATGAAAAGATAATGAGAGTGAAAAAACTACAGAAGGCTTGTGTTACATGGTTAAAGTATATATTTAAATTATGTCAGAAAAATGTAAAAAAAATGTTAGAAAAATGTTATAAAATCTTTTTGGTATATATGCATGTATACGACAGGTTTCTTTCAATTTCCACCTTCCAAATCCACTCACATGTCTTTGGTCGGCCCGACGCTATAGTAACAGACACTTGGCTAAAATGTCACACAGGAGGACTGAACTCAGAACCATGTGGTTGGGAAGCAAGCTTCTTACCACATAGCTATATTTCACTTTTTACCTGTTTCTGTCATTAGACTGTGGCCATGCCGGGGCACCACCTTGAAGGGTTTAGTCAAAAGAAACTGAACTCAGGATTTTGGGGGGTTTTTTCTCTCCAAAGCTTGTGCTTATTCTATCGATCCGTTTCACCAAACTGCAAAGTTACAGGGGACATAAAGAGATCGACCTATAAGCAAGTGAAAGCCTAGGACAATGAAGTCAGAGGTATATCTGCATGTGACAATGTAGCAGAGGGGGGGGGGGATACAAAGTTGTAAATATGGGGACTGAGAGGAGATAAAAATGGGTGAATGAACAAAGGGACATCAGAGAAGGTGGAGACAGAGGTAGGAATATTAAAAGAAGGGAGGGGGTAATAATTCTAAATTTATTTCTGTTTTGATTTTTTTTTTTTTTTTTGTGAGTTTTGTGAACTGCATACCCAGTTTTCTGTTTACACAGAAGACGAGAATGTGGGTGGATGAATGAATGAAACACAGCAATTAAGCTTATTCTGGATACTTTAGCTTCAAAACTATTCTTTTATTTGTTTTAGTCATTTGACTGTGGCCATGCTGGGGCACCGCCTTCAGTTGAACAGATCAACCCCAGTACTTATTCTATCAGAGTCTTTTGCCAAACTACTAAGTTACAGGGACATAAACACACCAACATCAGTTGTGAAGCGATGGTGAGGGACACAGACACATACATATACATATATATATATATATATATATATATATATACACACACACACACACATACATACACACACGATAGGCTTCTTAAAGTTTCCGTCTACCAAATCCACTCACAAGGCTTTGGTCAGCCTGAGGCTATCGTAGAAGACACTCATTCAATGTGTCACACAGTGGGACTGAACCCAGAACCATGTGGTTGGCAAGCAAGCAACTTATCACACAGCCACTCTTGCGCCTATGTGCACAATGAGTGAAAAACTTCTTCAAAGTGATCACTGAATTTCAGAGAAATAGCAGCTAAATCCCCTTCAAATCACACCCTGCCAACATAAAAACAGCAAACACACAGCACACGTGTGTAAGTATGTGTGTATGTTTGTCTGCTCTTTGTCTTTTTAATTTAAAGTAAATTTTGACTAACCACCTACATGGGAACAAATGTGTCGCTACATGTGGAGGAAAGTGTTTTGTTTTAACCATCATCGTAACCCTTTTGTTACCAATTCGGCTGAAACCACCTTTGGCCTTGTAGTACAAATGTCTTGCTTTCATAAGTTTTGAATTAAAATATTCCACTAAACCTTAGTCAAAATTTATGCTCCTAACACTAGCTTAATGATAACTAAGTTATTTTACTAAACTCTTTGTTATATTTAA
>NC_142950.1:10855279-10877779 GCF_046866305.1 Octopus bimaculoides
AAAGAAAGAAAGAAAGAAAGAAAGAGGGGAAGATAGAAAGAAGGAAAGAGGTGAAGAAAGAAAGAAGGAAAGAGGGGAAGAAAGAAGGAAAGAGGGAAGAAAGAAGGAAAGAAAGAGGGAAGAAAGAAAGAAAGAAAGAGGGAAGAAAGAAAGAAAGGAAGGGAAGAAAGGAGACGAAGAGGAAAGAAAGAAAAAAGAGAGAAAGGAAAGGAAAATGGAGAGGAAGAAAAAAAAGAGACAAAGAAAGAAGAAAGGAAGGATGCATTACATAATGCAGCCCTAGATTCCTATAAGAAAAAAAAACCAAGATGGTCACAGCTGGAAAGCCTTTAATTGTATGCCTGCCTCCAATCAGGTCTATCCTGGGGCTAAACAAAACAACAACAACAACAACAACAATACAATGCTAACTCCAGTAATCTCTCCAGCCTGTCATCATCATCATCATCCACATCATCACCACCACCATCATGAAATCTGCCACAAAGGCAATTAAAACAGCCCCTACCACAGAGGGATAGAGGGAAGGGGTTCCTCTAAGTGATTGCCTGATTTGCTAGAAATAGCAGCAATAATTCCCTCTCCACCCCCACCATTATTACTATTATTATTATTATCACTACTCCACTACCATCAACATGAAAGCTGCCACAAGGGCAATTAATCGAGCCCCAAGCATATGTGGATGGGGGTCGTCTAAATTATTGCATGTCCTGCTTAGAAATAGCAGCAAATACTTCTCACAAATCACCTTACCTTTTTTAACTGGCCTTCTCGAAAAAGACAGGAGGATGATTGAGTCGATCCTCGCTGGAACCTCTTTGGTCACAGGTCTGTCTGTTCGATGAGGGCCAACCTAGGGTTAAATAGCGGCACCAGCACCAATAACAACTACAGCGTGATCATTATTGTTCCACAACAGCAACGAACTACCACCTGCTGTACAAACAGAGCCAGTATCAAGTAGCACACGCACACACAGACACACACACACACACCAGCATACACACATACACATCAGCATACACACACACACATCAGCATACACACACATACATCAGCATACACACACATCAGCATAAACATACACACACACACAAACATCAGCATATACACACACACACACACACCATTCCCAACCTCTAATTACTACGGCCAAGACCACAACTCCACCCTCGTCACCACAGTTCCCACCTATAATTGCTTCTGCCACCACAACTACCACCAGTACTAGCACCTGTACAATACCACCACCACCAGCTCTGTGCTGCCCCACCTCCTACGCCACTACCACCACCACCACCACCACTGACAGCTCATAGCTCAACCAACAGCAACACCAACGCAGAGAGCGGCACCACACTAGCACTGCTACACGAACAATGTCCCTGCCTTCCCCACCCACCATAATCACCACTACCAGTACTACCGCGCTGTTACCATGACGCCACCAGCACTACCACCACTACTACTGCTACAACACCGACGAGAATTCCAATACTTAATACTACTGCTCCACCACCACTGCTACTACTACCACTAATACTATCACCGCTACTACAATACCAACACCACTAATACCACTACCACTGTTATGTAACACTACCATCACCGCTGTTACTGTTTCTACCACCACCGAAGAAGCAGCATGCCACCGCTGTTATATCATGACACCACCACTATAACACTACTGCCATCACCACCACCACCACCACCACCACAACGACACTACCACTGCCGCCGCCGCCGCCACCACCACCGCGACGGTGTAATCTTCAATTGTATGTTAGTGGTAAGTAAATGGTTTTATCAGGAAAGTAGGTTAAACTATTTCTGGTTTAACCAATAATCAGGTCAGTAGGGCAGGTAAGTTCTTTAGAATAATCTGTTGGATGGTGGCAGCGATGGATGAAGCGATGAAGCCGGTGGCGCCAGCACACGATGGTGGCAGCAGTGGTGATGTTGTTGTTGTTGGTGGTGGTGGTAGTGGTAGTGGTGACAACAGTAGCGATGTTGGTGGAGGTGGTAGTGGTGACGGTAGTGGAGATAATGGTGGTGGTGGCGGCAGTAGTGGTGATGGTAATGGCGGTAGTAGAGATGAAGGTGGTGATGGTAGTGGTGGTGACAGTGGAGATGGTAGTGGTGGCAGCAGTTGTAGTGGTGGTGGTGGCGGCGGCAGTGCTGACGCTGGTAGAATTAATCATTTGGGAAGTGGCGATGACAACCAGCAATGGTAGATTTAATGATAAAAGTGGGGGGGGGGGTAATATGGGTGACGTTGGTAGAGTTAATAGGTAGTTATGACAGTTAACTATGAGAATGGTGGTGGTGGTAGGAGTGGTGGTAGATGGTTGTGTTGGTGGTGGTTGTGGCAATACTAGTTGTGGTTGTTTCATTGGTGAGGCAACTGGCAGAGACAACAGTGAAAGGTGAAGGGAATTTGGAGTGGTTGAGGAGAGGGGCCCAGAAGCAGAGGGGCCCCAGTAGCAGAGGGGCCCCAGTAGTAGAGGTGTTCTTTCTGGCATCTATAGTGTCAACAGTTAACTATGACAACAATTACAACGATGGTAGTGGTGGTGGTATTAATGGGAAAAGAGGAAAAAGTGCTGTTGAGTAAACCAAGCCTACCCACCCATCGAACACCCAAGGAGCAATGCCTAGAGCACCCCAGCCTACACCCTCCCCACCAGGTATATCTATTACCAATATACAACAAATATAAAATAGATGTCATTTGAAGAAAGGAAGCACTTCAGCACTGTAGTACTTTGCCAGTACTTTCACTGCTTTCTTCGTGGGTGGCCATTAGGACTTTTATAGGTGATGCAGAAGCGGGATGAGTAAAGAGTATATGCAAAAATGGGGGGAGCACCCCTCCTCCCCCCATTTCTAACATTGGGAGAGTGGAGTGGAATGAGGTGTCGAGATGTGAGGGCTAGTGAAATCCCAGAGATCACTGAACAACGGGATTTAGACAATGCAAGGAAAAAGTTTAGGGAGAGAGAGGGAGGCGGGGGCAGGATTCTCATTGCTTCATCAATTCTTTATCTAGAAACTTCTTCACCTCCATTATCTTGGTGATGGTAGTTGTTGCTTAGCCCAAAGATGATCCTGATTGAACAGAACTATTATCAAAAGCACTCCAACGGTGACCATCCCATCTTTTTTCTTCTGCGTTATCATCAGAGTATTAAAGCTGAATTTGTGCTAGAATAATTCGGAAAAAGTTTATTCCGATGGATTTTCCACAACTGGATGCTCTTCCTATTGCCAAGCAAAGTAATCTTTACTCGTGGCATCCCATCTGGCCATGGAGAGAGCTGCCTTGATGAATTCCATTTGCTCCATGTAAGAGCATGGAAAATCATCATCATCATCATCATCGTTTAACGTCCGCTTTCCATGCTAGCATGGGTTGGACGATTTGACTGAGGACTGGTGAAACCGGATGGCTACACCAGGCTCCAATCTGATTTGGCAGAGTTTCTACAGCTGGATGCCCTTCCTTACACCAACCACTCCGAGAGTGTAGTGGGTGCTTTTACGTGTCACCGGCACGAAGGCCAGTCAGGCGGTACTGGCAACGGCCATGCTCAAAATGGTGTATTTTATGTGCCACCCGCACAAGAACCAGTCCAGGGGCACTGGCAATGATCTCGCTCGAAAATCCTACGAAGGCCAGTCAGGCGATACTGGCAACGGCCACGCTCAAAATGGTGTATTTTATGTGCCACCCGCACAAGAGCCAGTCCAGGGGCACTGGCAAATGATCTCGCTCGAAAATTCTACGAAGGCCAGTCAGGCGATACTGGCAACGGCCACGCTCAAAATGGTGTATTTTATCTGCCACCCGCACAAGAGCCAGTCCAGGGGCACTGGCAAATGATCTCGCTCGAAAATTCTACGAAGGCCAGTCAGGCGATACTGGCAACGGCCACGCTCAAAATGGTGTATTTTATCTGCCACCCACACAAGAGCCAGTCCAGGGGCACTGGCAACGATCTCGCTCGAAAATCCTACGAAGGCCAGTCAGGCAGTACTGGCAAAGTAAATGCTAATACAGTGGTGGCAGTAGTGGTTGTGGTTGTAGTAGTGATTATAATAAAGAGTTCCAAAAATATATATGTAAATATATGTTTATTATTATAGGAACTAATCCAATACTTAAGAAATATTACAACAATGTTGTGTGGCATGTAGCATAAAAGAGAAAAAAATTAAGCTCAAATACCAGACTACAATTATTATTATTTCTTTTACACCAGGCAAAGGGCCAACTCTTTTGGAGAGCAAAAGAGATACAGTCAGTCAATAGAATCAGCCCAAATATACAATTCCTCGCACAAGATTTATTGATTCCAACAGAAGTGGCAAGATTAGATCTTGGAACAAGAGAGAGAGAGAGAGAGAGAAAGGGGCTAAATACTTCAAATTCTTTAGTCTAGCACTGTACCATTTTCTGTTAGTTTGCTTCTGAACAACGTGTAAATGAAGGAGCCTCTATGCAGTTGCTGAAACAACTAGAAATAGCAGGCAAATCTCCTTCAAATTACACCCTGCTGTCTGAAGAAAATGAAGAACTGAACCCAAAAGGGAGCTTCTAAATTAAAATCAAATCTCGTTGTGTTATACTCTTTACTCTTTTACTTGTTTCAGTCTTTTTGACTGTGGCCATGCTGGAGCAGCGCCTTTAGTCTAGCAAATCAACCCCAGGACTTATTCTTTGGAAGCCTAGTACTTATTCTATCGGTCTCTTTGGCTGAACCACTAAGTTACGGGTATGTAAACACACCAGCATCGGTTGTCAAGCAATGTTGGGTGGGGAGACAAACACAGACATATATATATATATATATATATATATATATATATATATATATATATATATATACACACATATATACGACGGGCTTCTTTCAGTTTCTGTCTACCAAATCCACTCACAAGGCTTTGGTCAGCCTGAGGCTATAGTAGAAGACACTCGCCCAAGATGCCACGCAGTGGGACTGAACCCGGAACCATGTGGTTGGTAAGCAAGCTACTTACCACACAACCACTCCTGCGCCTTCCTTTTGATACCAATTTGTCTCAGACCGTCCCTGGGTTTATGACACAGGTTTCTTGTGTCTAACCCTGTAGTATTTAGTCTTCTAGAATTTAAACCGGGTATATTCAGCCCAAATATTCTACTTGTTTTATATTCAAACCAGCCAGGTCTAGCTTCTTGCACCTACCCTACAATGTTTTTCTAAAAATAAACAATCACATCATAGGGTGTCTCGAATAATCTGAATGCCATATTTACTTGTTTTGTGCTCAGACTGGCCACATCCAACCTCTCACACTTACCCTACAATGTCATTCTAAAATCATACAATTACATGATGATGATGATGATGATGGAGGTGGTGGTGATGATGATGGTGGTGATGATGATGATGGTGATAGTGGTTGTGATGGTAATGTTAATGAAGCTTGTGATCGGGTATGTGTGTTGGAGTGGGGTGTGATCGTGATGCATCTAATGAAAATAACTTCTGGTATTTCTTTTCCTCTTTGCTTTCCTTCCTTTACACACACTCAAAAAAAATAAAAAAGTTGTCTGTCACTTGACTTTTTCTGCCAAAATACCAGCCAAGGTCCCTTCGAGATGGTACCCTACCATAGTGTGGGTGCACTGCATAGACTAACACCATTAAAAACCAGATTTTTCACACAAAAGAAAAAAAAAAAAAAGAGAAAAAAGGGAAAGGTAACAAAACAAAACTGAAAAAAAATGGCAGACTTACCATTGGCCGGTCTGTTTTGTTCCGGTGAAGGATGAACTACGCTGACGTCAGAGGTCGGAGGTGAAGATGCAACTGCAAGCAGATTATGGTAAGAAGCTATAAGACAGGTCAGCTGTTAGCTCAAATTGACATTGGGAAGCAACAGAATAGTTTAGAAGGATGGGGAAAGGCCTTATGTGATAGGGGGAGGAAACGGTCTTTTTCAGAGAGGAGGAATTAGGGGAAAAAAGAAACAAGATAAGGGTGAGGGGGGGGGGGCTGTATTCATCAACCCTTCAGTATTTAATCCAGCCATATCCAGCCCAAAGTGGAGGTGCAATGGCCCAGTGGTTAGGGCAATGGACTCGCAGTCATAGGATCGCGGTTTCGATTCCCAGACCGGGCGTTGTGTTTATTGAGCGAAAACACCTAAAGCTCCACAAGGCTCCGGCAGGGGATGGTGGAGAACCCTGCTGTACTCTTTCACCACAACTTTCTCTCACTCTTTCTTCCTGTTTCTGTTGTGCCTGTATTTCAAAGGGTCAGCCTTGTCACACTGTGTCACGCTGAATATCCCCGAGAACTACGTTAAGGGTACACGTGTCTGTGGAGTGCTCAGCCACTTGCACGTTAATTTCAAGAGCAGGCTGTTCCATTGATCGGATCAACTGGAACCCTCAACGTTGTAAGCGACAGAGTGCCAACAACAATCCAGCCCAAATATTCTACCTGTTTTATGTTAAACCTGACCAAATCCAATGTCTTAAACCTATCTCACAATGTCAGTCTAAAAACATACAAACACACCACTGAAATCTTAAAGCTACAAGACAATATGTGATTAATTGAAAACAATGTGAATAGATAAGCAATGCATTTAACGAAGAAATCTGAATGAATGTTAAAGGGTTAAGGAACTTTCTTCCCAACTATATGAACTTGGGTCCAATCTTACTGTATGGTGCCTTGGGATAATGTCTTCTACACCCTTGGGCTAATCAAAGCAATGTGTATGTGCATGTATTTACCCTAGACTCGAAATTGTGTGACAGTTGTAAACCAGAAGGCACACCATCCTACAACCAATGGCATTCATTTCCAGTTTTCTGTGAAAAACGTGTCTAGCAATGGGGAAAATATGGCCTTACAATAAGGCATGGAGCTGGTAGAATTGCTAACACACTGGACAAAATGCTCAGCAGCATTTAATCCAATCTTTGCGTTCTGAACTCAAATTCTGCTGAGGTCAACTTTGCCTTTCAGGATCAATGAAATATGTACTAGGCAAGCACTGGGGTCAAAGGAATCAATTTGTCACACAATCACCCCACCAAAACAATTTCAGGCCTTGTGCATATAGTAGGAAGGATTACTATTATTGTTATTAAGGTGGAAAGCTGGCAGAACCATTAGCACCTCAGACGAAATGCCACGCCTTTACATTCTGTGAACGTATATGGCTCAGTGGTTAGAGAGGGTGTTGGCAAACTAGGGTAAATTACCCCAAGTGGAATAAAAACAAAATTCTTGAGGGTAATGAGAACTCATTAGACATAAGTAAAATTATATAAAAAATGTGTTCCTTGTTACGACAGAAATTTTTCTTCTGGCAACATGGCATCTGTCCATTGTAATGGATCTTTAAATAGATTCATATACAGTAATTCCTCACTTTACGAGGACCGAGTTCTTATGAGTTTTCGCTTTATGAGCATTCTCCAGGAATGAAGTAACTCGTATATCAAGGCATTACAGTAAATAGATTCAATAAACCTTTTGAATTCAAAGAATCTATGATTTTAGGGTAATTGGTTCCCCGACCCCTGGATTAAAGTGCCAGGCTCACAATCACGATTTAGTGAGCTTGATTCCTGGACTGGGCTGTGTGTTGTGTTCTTGAGCAAGACACTTTATTTCACGTTACTCCAGTTCACTCAGCTGTAGAAATAAGTTGCAACATCACTGGTGCCAAGCTGTATCGGCCCCTTTGCCTTTCCCTTGGGTAATATCAGTGGCATGGAGAGGGGAAGCTGGTATGCATGGGCAAGTGCTGGTCTTCCATAAACAACTTTGTCCAGACTTGTGCTTTGGAGGGAAACTTTCTAGGTGCTATCCCAAGGTCGTTTATAACCAAAGGGGGTCTTCACCCATTATGTTCTGAGTTCAAATTCTGCTGAGGTCAGCTTTGTCTTTCATCCTTTCTGAGTTAATATTATAAGTACCAGTTGAACACTGGGTCGATATAACTGACTTGTCCCCCTCCCCAAATTTGCTGGGTTTGTGCCAAAATTTGAAACCGATATTATCATCATTATTTGCTTAAAGAAAGAAATCAAAGACAAAAATCCATTATCATAGCCATGTCCACACACACACACACACACACTAAGACAATAGAGGAGAGAGGGACAGGAAACATGTCACTCAACTTTGACCTTCCTTTAGATTAAATTGGTTGGTGAAAATGTGTGCAGAGGAAAGAGGGCGGTGGAGAGGGTGCCAGTAACAAAGATAGTATCATTGCTTATCTTATCTTAGAGTTGAAGCTATTTATATAACCTTATCTATCTATATACATGTATTTTCTGCTGGTCTGTGTGTGTATGTGTGTGTGTGTGTGTGTGTGTGTATGTGTGTGTTGCTTCTTTCCAAATAGTTTCCTTTGATTTTCAAGGACAACTTTTAGCAACCAGCACTGTCTCCTCTACCTAAGTCACTATCTCACCTCCAACTCCTCAAAACACAAACACACACACATGCAAGCACATTCACACACAGCTCATCTCCTGGTTTTAATCAGCAACGAAAATAGACACTGGCCAAGCAAAGGCCGACTGACTGCTAGCTACAAAGGAATCTGTTTTTCTGGTCAAAATTACACCCTTTAACAGGCAATTAAATTTATATTTAAACCCTTCTGGCTCTCTTATCTAATCACCCCACTACCACACCCTTTCACTTTTCCTGTGTTTCTCTTTCTCTCTCTAACTCTCTATTTACTACTCATGCAAGAGAGAGAGAGGAAGGACAATTTTGCTTTCTCTCCTACAACTATTAATTCTTCTTCCATGTTATTCTTTCTGTCACTTAACGGTCTCACTCGCACTAACTCTGCACACATTCACAACCAGGTGACCGGTGGTCATTACATAAATACCTGCTTCAGAAGGAAAGGCAATAGCCAAAAGCTACAGCACACAGTTGGACACTATTACACACACACGCACACATCTTTTTATCTTTTGATTTTTACTGGTTTCAGTCATTAGACTGCAGCCATGAAGAATTTTAAGTTGAATGAACCAACTCCAGTACAGTAATCCCTCATCTATCACAGGTGTTACATTCCACCCATCCCACCCCACACAATAGGTGAAAATCCGCAAAGTAAAAACAGTACTGTGTATTTTATTTATTATTTTTATAATTTGTATATATTTATTTTATTATAAATGCAAAACAACACCACAGAGGAACTGACATAAGCTTAAATAACAAACCGCAATATGGCGAGAGATTAGTGTACTTGATCTGTGTTAAGCCACATACTTATTCTATTGGTCTCTTTTGCTGAACTGCTATGTTACAGGGTTTTAAACACACCCATGCTGGTTGTCAAGCTGTGGTGGGGCACACACACACACATATATATATATATATATATATATATATATATATATATATATATATATATATATATATATATATATATAGGCATAGGAGTGGCTGTGTGGTAAGTAGCTTGCTTACCAACCACATGGTTCTGAGTTCAGTCCCACTGCATGGTACCTTGGCCAAGTGTCTTCTACTATAGCCTCAGGCCGACCAAAGCTTTGTGAGTGGATTTGGTACACAGAAACTGAAAGAAGCCTGTCGTATATATATATATATGTATGTATATGTTTGTCCCCCCCCCCCATCATCGCTTGACAACCAATGCTGGTGTGTTTACGTCCCCATCACTTAGCGGTTCGGCAAGAGACACCAAAAGTATAAGTACTAGGCTTACAAAGAATAAGTCCTTCATGGGGTCGATTTGCTCGACTAAAGGCGGTGCTCCAGCATGGCTGCAGTCACACACACACATGGTTGTGTGATGAAGAAGTTCCACCAGAAGCCGGAAAGCTGGCACAATCATTAGTGTGCCAGGCAAAAAATGCTTAGCAGTATTTCATCCATTACTACGGTTCTGAGTTCAAATTCTGCCGAGGCTAACTTCGTCTTTTATCCTTTCAGGGTCAATAAATTAAGTACCAGTGAAACACTGTGGTCGATGTAATTGACTAGTCCCCTCCCCACAAATTTCAGGCATTGTGCCTTTAGTAGAAAGGATTATTATTATTATTATTAAGAAGCAATGGCGTTGGAATTATAAAAGCTGTTGAACATTGACCAAAACAAACATAAGGGAAATAATCTCCAGGCTATCATACAATTCACCTAGAGTTATGTCCCTTGAGGTAGTACGTTACTATGCAAAAACGTATGAGCGCGTTTTCATTTGAGATCAGCTTTGATGCAGCCAAACTATCGAAGACAATCCAACCACGACCATCGTATTACATTTTCAAACATAGCATATACGAGATGACAGTATAAAACGTGTTTTACACTGGGGTGGTTTGGTAAAATTTAAAGGAGTTTTGGCTGCTGTTTCTAACAGATTCAGTGTACTCATAGAAGTCCAATTCATTGGCTTATGAGCACCATGAGATTTAGCATCTACTTTTCCATATTTGCACGAGTTAGACGGATATTCTAAAGGCAGATATTCTACAGCCAGATGCCCTCCCCGTTGTCAACCCTCATCTATTTCCAAACAAGGTAATAGTTCACCATAACTGGACGTGATTTTTAAAGAAGATAGGACATGAACACGACACCACTTGTATGACAGAGACACTCGTTTACAACAATCAAATAATGTCAAAACAAAAAGGCACAAAAACACATTCCCATGGTAAGAAAGCTTTCTTCCCAACCACATCGTTCTGGGTTCAGTTCCACTGTGTTGCACTCTGGGCAAGTGTCTTCTGCTATATCCTCAGGCCGACCAAAACCTTGTGAGTAGATTTCGTAGACGGAAACCGTAAAAGACTGTCGTATATATGTGTGGCGTGTGTGCCTGCGTTTGTCCCCCGCCACTGCTTGACAACTGGTGTTAGTTTATGTCCACATAACTTAGCTGCTTGGCAAAAGAGATGGATAAATTAAGTGCTAGGCTTAAAATGAATAAGCCACGGCATAAATTCATCCGGCTAAAAATTCTTCAAGGTCCTACCTAAGCATGGCTGCAGTCTAATGACTAAAACAAGTAAAGGATGGTGTGGCTGTGTGGTAAGAAACTTGCTTCCCAACCACATGGTTCTGCGGTTCAGTCCCATTGCATGGCACCTTGGGCAAGTGTCTTCTACTATAGTCCCAGGCCGACCAAAGCCTTGTGAGTGAATTTGGTAATGGAAACGGAAAAAAGCCCATCGCACACACACACACACATATACATATATATATATATGCGTGTGTGTGTCTGTGTTTGTCCACCTGCCATTGCTTGGCAACCATTGTTGGTGTGTTCATGTCCCCGTAATTTAGTGATTCAGCAAAAGTGACCGATAGAATAAGTACTAGGCTTACAAAGAATAAGTCCTGGTGTCAATTTCTTCAACTAAAACCCTTTAAGATGGTGCTCTAGCATGGCCACAATTAAGTTACTGAAACAAGTAAAAGAATAAGATAGATATATATATATATATATTTGTATGTATTATCATATATATATATATATATATATATATAAAATAGAAATAATACATTTCTAAATCACTCAGAGAGATTTATGCAGTAGTGATGCGATAAAGTAGTTGTATGCTGTCAACTTAATGTGACAGTCCCATGAAGGGAATAATAATACTGCTATTTAGCCCTTGGAAGCAGCATCGCTTCCTGTCGGCCTTGACACATTTCCTGTGTCCTTATGTTTACAAGGTGGAGACAAGCACCTCCACTTAGCTAAGACTGCATCCAGAGACATGTTTCTGAGTCTTTGCTCGTCATCAGTCTGGAGTAGCAATGGCCTGTTAGTTGGTGATGACTGTCAAGCTCTCGTAAACATGATAATTCCAGTGAAACACAATAGAAATAATACTTGTAAACATAAGGACACAGGAAACGTGTCAAGTCCAACAGGAAGCAGTGGTGCTTCCTAGGGCTAAATAGCAGTAGTATTATTCCCTTCATGGGACTGTCACATTAAGTTGACAGCATACAACTACTTTTATATATATATATATATATATATATATATATATATATATATATATAAAAGATTCTTTAAGTTTCTGTCTACCAAATCCAGTCATGTAGTTTTGGTCAGCTCAGACTGACACTTGCTCAAGATACCATGAGGGTGAAGTGAACCTGAAAACATGAGGCTAGGAAACAAGCTACTTAATCACAGAGACACACTTGCACCATCCATGTGTGCATGTATGAGATTGCATGTGTCCGTACATATATGCCTGTTGCATATGTGTGCATGCGTGTTTTACACCTCTTTGTTTTGACATCATATGGTAGTTGTAAACAAGTGCCACTGTCCTACAAGTGGTGTCATGTAGGTTTATATTCTGTGATTGCATTAGATAGGGTCAGTGTTCTCTGTTGCCATTGCCACTGCCCCAGACAAACAGAAGAAAAACCCTCTTTGAGTGAAGAACAGGTAAGAGTTAGAAACAAGAAGGACATCCAGCTGGAAAAGCAATCTTTCAACAATATATACTGCTGAAAAGTTCCTTGCTTTGGGTAAAAGAAAATACAGGAGGATCAGTTAATTATGATTTTATAAAACATTTTCCCCTCTCTGATTCACGTACTTATTGCCAGTGGCCCTTCAGTTTTTCTAAGCCCTGTAAAAGAACTTGGACGTTTGGGCCTCTAACCAGGCCTTTTCAAGATACCTTTAAAGCCAGAAATTTTACTGCACCCCTTCGTGTGTGTGTGTGTTCACCTTACCTATGCTAGTATAGAAAAACCAGATGTAAAAACGAATTCTCTCTCTCTAAAATAATTTGTTCTATTTATATCATAATAAAAATTTGATTGGTGGTGGTCACCTGTAACTACTCTTATTTCTCCCTAGTTTTACTTCAAGATCCCACTCCTCCTCGTTCACTATTAATTACAAGCACTTTCAATACCATTTTCTTGCAAGAGAGCTGCACAGACAAATGGGCAACTAACACTGGAGTTGTCTCCCCTGCTCCTAAGTTCTTTTTAGTGCAACACCATAGATAGGGGCTCTCTGAGATTTGAGAAGCTATATAAGGCATTGGTTCTCAACCAGGGTCCAAATAAGATTCTGTGGGGGTCCACGTAGCAAAATAGTAAATCAGGGACCCAGAATAGTATTTTAAGGCCCCTTAAAAAAAGTTTTGCTTTAGATGTGTGGCATGTATTGCAAGACACAGCTAGGTTTCTTTCTTGGACATTTTACAAAGTTCAACTTAAGCAAGTTAATGTGTGAAAAACAAAATAAGAATTTTGAAAGACATTTCTATAAAACTAGTTTTAAAACATTGAATGGCTATGGGAGTCCACTAGAATAAAATAGTAATCAAAAGTTATCTACAGATTTTTTTTTAAATAGTTGAGAAACCCTGATATAAGGACTCCCCCAATGAAATAAACTTGAGAATTGTTGGAGAACAGGATTAAAAAATTCCAAGGAATTGCCAATATTTTTTTTTTTGTCTGATAAGTCTACTATTTTACTTGTTTCAGTCATTTGACTGCGGCCATGCTGGAGCACCGCCTTTAGTCGAGCAAATCGACCCCAGGACTTATTCTTTGTAAGCCTAGTACTTATTCTATCGGTTTCTTTTGCCGAACCGCTAAGTTATGGGGACGTAAACACAGCTTCGGTTGTCAAGCGATGGTGGGGGGACAAACACAAACACACACACACACACACACACACACACACATATAAATATATATATATATATATATATATATATATATATATATATATATATACGACGGGCTTCTTTCAGTTTCCGTCTACCAAATCCACTCACAAGGCTTTTGGTTGGCCCGAGGCTATAGTAGAAGACACTTGCCCAAGGTGCCACGCAGTGGGACTGAACCCGGAACCATGTGGTTGGTAAGCAAGCTTCTTACCACACAGCCACTCCTGCGCCTATAAAAGAAACCTTTGACTAGATTTTCTCTTTTATCTTTTTCTTTCAATCATAGGACTGCGACTATGCCGAGGCACCACCTTGAATGGTTTTAGGGATACAGAGTGACAGTGCTTATTTTTAGGGCTGGCACTTATCCTAGTATTAAGGTGCATGGCCTAGCGGTTAGGCTGTTGAACTTGCAATTGCTAGATAGTGGGTTCAATTCCCTTAGTGGGCGGTGCATTGTGGTTCTTGAGCAAAATACTTCATTTCAAGTTGCTCCCAGTCCCCACTTTTAATCTGGGGCAAGAAATCAAACTTCACGATTGTGAGCTCAATGCTCTAACCACTGAGCCATGCGCCTTCAAAGGATCAGGTAAAGCAAACAAATTGAGTGTTACAGTTAATCACACTTAAGTAATACAGAGGTGGGAGCAAAAAGGTTGGTTAATAATACTCACTTTCTGTGCAATGACGTAAGTCGGTATTCTGAGGTTGTCTGTATGGGGGGGGTGGATCTCTGGGGGGCAGTTTCCCCTCAAACCGCACATAATTACCGGGAAAATTCCCACAAACATTCTTGCTGACGTTGACTCCTCGCAGCCAGCCCTCCGGTTTTTCTAGGCTGCCTTTGAAATTGGAAGAGACTGGTGTGGTGACCAGCAGCCGGTCGCCAACTGAGATAGCAATGTCCCCCTTGTGGTTGACGTCCGGGGTGTACTCATAGTTTGCTACGTAGATGTAGGTTTCCTCCATGCTGTTGAAGGGAAGTACATCGGCGCTAAATTCACGCTGCCCAAAAGCACAAATCTCACTGACATATGCTTCAAATCTAGAAGTAAAACAAAAGAAAAAAACAACCATTTAGTGATGTACATTAAACATTTGCCAAATATTTCACATTCATGTTCAAACACTAATTTTATTTCAAAAAATAGCCACCTATATATCATACTTAATGCATATGCTCCATTCACAGGCAAGTTACTCTTATGGGCATACTATGTTTAAAAACATATCATGAGACAACAGTGGCTAACAAGAACACTAGATGCATTCATTTCAGCCTTGCTTAGCTTTGTCAATGACATATTCACAGCCAGCCATATGCTTAAACGAGATTTTACCTTAAACAAAAACTGCAGTGATTTACCTGTCAATGGTGTTAAGTATCCTACATTAATAGCTACCTTAATTTAACCCTTTAGCATTCAGATTACTCTGTCAATTGTAATATTTATTCTCATTACTTTAAGTTTATCATTTATTATCTTGTAGTGGAGGCACAATGGCGCAGTGGTTAGGGCAGCGGACTCGTGGTCATAGGATTGCGGTTTCGATTCCCAGACCGGGCGTTGTGAGTGTTTATTGAGCGAAAACACCTCAAAGATCCACGAGGCTCCAGCAGGGGATGGTGGTGAACCCTGTTGTACTCTTCCACCATAACTTTCTCTCACTCTTACTTCCTGTTTCTGTTGTGCCTGTAATTCAAAGGGTCAGCCTTGTCACACTGAATATCCTCAAGAACTACGTTAAGGGTACACGTGTCTGTGGAGTGCTCAGCCACTTGCACGTTAATTTCACGAGCAGACTGTTCCGTTGATTGGATCAACTGGAACCCTCGTCGTAAGCGACAGAGTGCCAATAATAATAATTATCTTGTACCTTCAAGATTTTAATGATGTCATTGTTTATTTTTAGAATGTCATTGTATGGTAGGTGTGAGAAGCCAGATATATCTGGGTCTGAACATATAACCAGTAAAATATTTGGGCCATTATATTTATGGCCAGTTTAAATGCTATTTCAATTGTAAAGACTGGAAAATAAGAAAAAAAATCTTGTGTTCTTAACAGTGAAACTTGAAGTGTAATTTTGGGTTCAAAAGAAATCCTTAAATGGAAAGAGCAAAACTAAAGGGTGTTCATGGGACTCAAACCCACATCTACTGAAAACATGACAGAGGTTCTACCATTACACCAAAGCTAGACTTTCAATTTTCTCCATCTGTTTCAGAAGTCTGGTTTTCACCAGTGAGAATTGTATGTTGTTTACATCATAAGAACTTAGAAACTTCAAGAGACATGAAATAAACCATCTTAATTTAAGTAGGTAAAGTTGTAAATAATGGTTTCAAATTTTTGACACAAGGCTAGCAATATCAGGGAAGAGGGTAAGTTGATTACCAGTACTCAACCGGGGGTATTTCATTGACCCTGAAAGGATGAAAGGCAAAGTCAACCTCAGCAGAATTTGAGCTCAGGCAGCAAGCTGGCAGAAACGTTAGCACGCCAGGTGAAATGCATAGCGGTATTTCGTCTGCCGCTACGTTCTGAGTTCAAATTCCGCCAAGGTCGACTTTGCCTTTCATCCTTTCGGGGTCAATTAAATAAGTACCAGTTACGCACTGGGGGTCGATGTAATCGATTTAATCCCTTTGTCTGTCCCCTCTGTTTAGCCCCTTGTGGGCAATAAAGAAATAAGAATTTGAGCTCAGGACACAAAGACAGACAAAATGTCGCTAAGCAGTTTGCCTAGCATGGTAATGATTCTGCTACTTTGCAGCCTCAACCCTTTGGCATTTAAACTAGCCATACCTGGCCCAAATTTTGTACCTTTTTTCTTTTTATGTTCAAACAGGTCAGATTTGGCCTCTCACACATACACTACAATGTCGTTCTTAAAGTAAGCAATCACATTCATTGAAATTTTGAAGCTATGAGATGAAGAGTAAAGACCTCCTTTGGTCATGAATGACCATGGGATTGCATCAGGAGAGTTACTCTCTGAGGCACAAGTCCAGCAGTTACCCATGCATACCAGTATTCAACCATGCATACCAGTCTCCCCTCTCCATGCTACCAATGCTATCCAAAGGAAAGGCACCAGTAATATTACTACAGCTGAGTTAACTGGAGCAATGTGAAAACAAAGTGTCTTGCTCAAGAAAACAACACACAGCCCAGTCCAGGAATCGAACTGACCACCTCATGATTTTGAGCTCGACACACTAACCACGGAACCATGCGCCTTCACAAAGGCTATGAGATAATGCATGATGAATTCAAAACAATGTGAATAAATAAGCATTACTTTTGCGAGAGTAAACTGAAAGCTAAAGGGTTGAGTTAATAAATAATAGCATGTAGAGTGAGGCTGCTGATGAAACACAAACCGACGTTTATTATCTGTAAGTATGACAAGATTATCGTGTATGATGAACCAGCACTGTATATGTATAAAGTAGAAAAACAAAAACAAAAACAAAAATGAACATAGGTGCAGGAGCGGCTGTGTGGTAAGTAGCCTGGTTACCAACCACATGGTTCCGGGCTCAGTCCCACTGCATGGCACCTTGGGCAAGTGTCTTCTACTATAGCCTTGGGCCGACCAAAACCTTGTGAGTGAATTTGGTAGCCGGAAACTGAAAGAAGCCCGTCGTATGTATGTATATGTATATATATATGTGTGTATATATATATATATATATATATATATATATATATACACACACACACGTGTGTGTGTGTGTGAGTTTGTGTTTGCCCCCCTCACCATCGCTTGACAACCGATGTTGGTGTGTTTACATCCCCATAACCTAGCGGTTCGGCAAAAAGTGACTGATACAATAAGTACTAGGCATACAAAGAATAAGTCCTGGGGGTTGATTTGTTCGACTAAAGGCAGTGTTTCAGCATGGCTGCAGTCAAACGATTGAAACAAATAAAAGAATGAACAAATAGATGACAATGACAACGTATGTATGTATGTATGTATAAATGTATGTATATAGCTGTGTGTGTCTGTGTCAGTGATTGTCCCCCACCACTTGACAACTGGTGTTGATGTGTTTATGTCTCTGTAACTCGATGGACCGGCAAAAGAGATTGATAGAATAAGTATCAGGCCTTAAAGAAAAAAAAATTTAAAAAAACAAAAAACAAGATGGTCACATCTTGGACATTCTTTAATCATAAGTCTTCTAAATCAAAACCGACTTGGGACTAACATAACAACAACACAACAATGCTGCCACTGCAACCACCACCACCACCACCACCACAGTTGTCTTTCAGGCATTCCTTGTCACACATCACCAGCTGATTTCAATCCAATCATTTTGTTATATTTAAGGTAAGTTAATCCCATGGAGCCCAGTGGATTTGTCTGTCTTCAGTTACTTCAGATTATCTATACACATTCATATCCCATGTATTAACTTACAAATAGTGTCACATTTCTTGTATGATGTCTCATGGTGTCTACTTTGAGCGAGAGAGAGAGAGAGAGAGAGAGAATGAGAGGAGAGACAATGTGAGGGGGAGAGAATAAGAGAAAGCAAGAATGTGAGCGAGGAGAGGAGAGCAAAAAAGAGAGAGCAAGGGAAAGAGGGAGAAAGGAAGAAAAGAAGGAAGGAAGAAAGAGCAGCTATTTATAGATAATATAAGAAGCAATACCTTAAACTTGTATCTATCACTCAAGGTCTGGGACTGATTAATTCAAAACCTTATACTTTGATTCTTGAGATTTGAAAAATCAATTTTATTTATTTCTTTTTTTTTTTTAACCTAGAAACCTGAAGAAGCAAACTAGGTTACTATGTCAACAAGAAGCTCCCTACATGGTAGTTTGTTCTGCTAAAAACAGCAGCCAAGTTTCTCTCAAATCACAGCTTACTGTCTTTAAAAAATAAAGGCATGCACTGAATAATGCAAACCTAGATGTAATAACATTATGACCAAAACTATAAGACATGATGGTCATGGCTGGAATGGTTTTGATCATAAATGCTCAATCAGAGCTAATGCCAGGTAGAACAACAACCACCCAACAACCCTTTATTTTTGCCTGCACACAATCTTGGTAAATAGCGAAGAGAAGGAGAAATTCTAACTAAAAGACACACACATACACACACACACACACACATACGATGGACTTCCACAAAGTTTCCATCACTCACTAGGCATTGGTCAATCAGGGAGTATAGTAAAGGACACTTGCCAAAGGTGACATGGTAAAGTTACCTTCTCGAATCACGTCAACTCATAAAGGCCAGTTTACTGATATCCTTGGCATACATATTCCCTGCCTGGATGGGACTCCAGTCTGTCATGGGATTACTCATTTTCGCCAGCTGAGGGAATTGGAGCAATGTGAAATGAAGTGTTTTGCTCAAGAACAAAACGCATTGCCCGGTCCAGGAATTGAAACTACCATCTTATGCTCATGAGACCAACAGCCTAACCACTAAGCCATGTGCATCCCACAAAGCTGATAACAAGGTGACATTCAGTGAGAATGAACCTGAAACCATGTGGTTACAAAATAAGCTTCTTAACCACACACCCATACCTGTGCCTGTATTAAAAATAAAAACAAAAAAAAAACAAGGAAAAATTTCCAGATATACCTATCACCTATCAAAGTCTGGAATGAAAATATACATATACAGGTGCAGGAGTGGCTGTGTGTGGTAAGTAGCTTGCTTACCAACTACATGGTTCCGGGTTCTGTCCCACTGCGTGGAACCTTGGGCAAGTGTCTTTTACTATAGCCTCGGGCCAACCAAAGCCATGTGAGTGGATTTGGTAGACGGAAACTGAAAGAAGCCCGTCGTATATATGTATATATATATATATATATATATATATGTATGTGTGTTTGTCCTCCCAACATCACTTGACAACCGATGCTGGTGTGTTTACGTCCCCGTAACTCAGCGGTTCGGCAAAAAAGAGACCAATAGAATAAGTATACTAGGCTTACAAAGAATAAGTCCTGGGGTCGATTTTCTCAACTAAAGGTGGTGCTCCAGCATGGCCGCAGTCAAATGACTGAAACAAGTAAAAGAATAATAAAGTAAGAGTATATGGTTGAGAGACATCACATTGCCCACTTTCACACCAAAATATTGTTCAAAAGTAAATGGAGCAAGTGACAAATAGAAAGATCTCTATGATGTACAGACTCACGTGTCAATTTTTTGCTACTGCCACTGAGAACTGCACTCATTGTCAGCTTCATTCGGGCATCTTACAGTTTCTAAGAAATATATCTTGCAAGGCGTTTGCCAGCCCATGGCTATTGTAGAAGATACTTCCCAAAGGTGCCATGCTTTGGGACTAAACACCAGACTACACTGTGTGTGTGTGTGTGTGTGTGTGTTTATTTTAGTGTCTCCTTGCCTTGACATTGCATGATAGTCGTGAATGAGTGTCACTGTTAAGCAAGCAGTGTCGATTCATTTCTAATATTCTGCAAAAAAAAACATGTCTGGCCATGGGGAAATATTACCCTGCTTGGAAACAAACAAGACACAAATGTGTCTACAACTGTATGATATTTCAGACTTTTCATTCAACCCTTTAACATTCAAAGAGGCCATACCTAGCCCAGATATTTAACCTATTTTGATGTTGAAACCTGCTAAAACTAAACAATCACATCATCGAAATCTCTAAACTATAAGATAATGCAGGATTAATTCAAAACTATATAAATAAACAAACATTTACATTTGACTGAAAACTGAACACTGAAGGTTTAAGCTGTATATTGTTGTTGGCACTCCGTCATGACGTCGAGGGTTCCAGTTGATCCGATCAACGGAACAGCCTGGTCGTGAAATTAACGCGCAAGTGGCTGAGCACTCCACAGACACGTGTACCCTTAACGTAGTTCTCGGGGATATTTAGCGTGACACAGTGTGACAAGGCTGGCCCTTTGAATTACAGGCACGACAGAAACAGGAAGTAAGAGTGAGATAAAGTTGTGGTGAAAGAGTACAGCAGGGTTTGCCACCATCCGCTGCAGGAGCCTCGTGGAGCTTTAAGTGTTTTCGCTCAATAAACACTCACAACGCCCGGTCTGGGAATCAAAACCACAATCCTATGACCGCGACTCCACTGCCCTAACCACTGGGCCATTACGCATCCAGAAGCTGTATATATACCTTGAAAAAAAAAAAAAAAAAAGAGTAACTTGGCTCAACGGAACAATTTACATTTCGAATTTGAACAAAAATTAGTGCACTTATGACCAAGAATCACTAGAACTGACAGTTAAGCCACACAAGTATTGTGACTCACAACAAATTTTGTATGGCTTAGAGACCGCTAAGAGAAATGCTGAATGTAGTAGGATATGGCAAAGCTCAGCTTCATAGCTACATGGTGAGGAGTCGGATATATGTTGTGAAACCTTACAACCATATGATCAGTACTGTATTTGATGGCATATTAGATGCACACTAATTTCAGCAGTGTATATGCAACGAAAAAAATTGATAGTGTTTCAAGGCTTATGAGAGACCCAACTTTGCATATAGGACCAGGAGTGATTGTTTTGAGAGATTTGAGGGGTGAGTGCACCTTAAATTACCATCAAATAGTTTGGTACTCGCAACCGATGTTTACCAGGAAGTTGCTGCCATTTAGCACCGGGTCAATCTTGAGCAACATAGGCTAGAATCGAAGACATTAATTCCAGTCATGACTGTTGCATTTTCATGCAAACAAGGAAGGAATAAATGAGAGAGAGAGAGAGAGAGAGAGATAGAGAGAGAGAGAGTGTGTGTGTGTGTGTATGTTTGTATGTGTGTGTGTGTGTAAATGAAGAGAGCAAAAGAGGAAAGTTTAAATTCTACTACGCAAAACAAAACTCGAAGTTCTCTCCCACTCTCTCTCTCTCTCTCTCTACTTTTAGGAGTCAGAATGGCGAAGAAGTATGGACACAGTCTAAGACTTCATTTTTTTTCTATGGGAGATAAGATGAAAGTAGGGAACAGTCAGACTCAAATTGATGGATGAATGATATCCGTATATGACAATAAAATGGAAAACAACAACTCGCTCACAGACACACGTTATCAAATACTTGCAGAGCAAAATATTCACGAATGCATCGCAAACACACAATCATTTACCTATATAGACACATACATACAAATACTTCTCTTTCCTTTTTTTTTTAAAAGAAAGCACACATACAAATGAGAAAAAAAAAATACATAAACAAAAAAAAATGAGACATGCATATAACTGAAAATAAAGAGAACAAGAAGAGCGAAAGGGGGCAAGAACGAGAGCACACAAGAAAGAATGAGAAAATGAACAAGATGTATATATGTATGTATATATGTGTATATATGTATATATACACACACACACAAAAATATATATATATATATATATATATATATACATATATATACATACATGCATACGCACACACACGGAGGCCACTTAGCAAACAATGACCTGGTTTGGCAGTGTTTTAAGTTTTTCAGGAAATTACTGCTCTTTGACAAACTGCAAATAACTTGTCAATGGAGAAAAGAGAGAGAGAAGAGCAGAGTGGTGGTGGTGGTGGTGGTGGTGGGAGGAAGGTCTTTAGTTCTAAAAGCAAATTACTCACGACCTACTAGCTGGTCATCACCAACAAGAAGAACAGTTGCTAGAGCCCTACTAAGTAGTCTTGGTTCACAAGGAGAGAGAGAAAAGAAAAGAAACAAAAAAATAAAAAAAAAAAAGGCTACCAGGATACTGGTA
>NC_142950.1:10882779-10892779 GCF_046866305.1 Octopus bimaculoides
AATGAAATGTCACCAGTATTTTGTCTTGCAAGTCAACAATTGTGCCAGTTTGCTGCCTCAAAAATAATAATGATGATGGTTCTTTCTCCCATAAGGCATGGAAGAGGGTGGTGGGCAGCTAGTGGTTTACATTGACCCTGGTGCATAACTGGTACTTGTTTCATTGATCCCTAAAAGGATGAAAGGCAAAGTTGACCTTGGCAGAATTTGAACTCAGAAATAAAGCCAGAAGATATATTGCTAAGCATTTTGTCTTGAGTGCTAATAGATAAATCATCATCGTCGTTTAACGTCCGCTTTCCATGCTAGCATGGGTTGGACGATTTGACTGAGGACTGCTGAAACCGGATGGCAACACCAGGCTCCAATCCAATTTGGCAGAGTTTCTACAACTGGATGCCCTTCCTAACGCCAACCACTCATGGAGTGTAGTGGGTGCTTTTACGTGTCACCCGCACGAAAACGGCCACGCTCGAAATAGTGTCTTTTATGTGCCACCCGCACATGACTAAAATAAAGAGAAGCAAAAATAAAATTTACAAAAGTATATATATATGTATAGGCGCAGGAGTGGCTGTGTGGTAAGTAGCTTGCTTACCAACCACATGGTTCCGGGTTCATTCCCACTGTGTGGCACCTTGGGCAAGTGTCTCCTACTATAGCCTCGGGCCGACCAAAGCCTTGTGAGTGAATTTGGTAGACGGAAACTGAAAGAAGCCCATCGTATATATGTATATGTATATATATGTATCTGTGTGTTTATGTTTGTCTGTGTTTGTCCCTCTCCCCCAGCATCACTTGACAACCAATGGTGGTGTGTTTACGCCCCTGTAACTTAGCGGTTCGGCAAAAGAGACCGATAAAATAAGTACTAGGCTTTCAAGGAATAAGTCCTGGGGGTTGATTTGCTCGACTAAAGGCGGTCCTCCAGCATTGCTGCAGTCAAATGACTGAAACAAGTAAAAGAGTAAAAGAGAGTAAAGAGTATATATGTATGTATATTTACATGTGTGTGTGTGTGTGTGTGTGTGTGTGTATATAAACAAACACCAGAAGCAACTACACAAAAACCTTCAGATTTCAAGAAAACTTTACAGTTGTCTTCCTTGATGGAAGAAATTCACCATCATAACTAGATCTGCCAATCTAGAGTTCATTGCCTTCCTGACAGAAAGCTTTGGTGAAAACTGGTTCAAAGATTTTGTCAAGAAACTCTTAGAAATGCTAACTATTTTTCATCGAAGTGGAACTAAAGAGGGGGGGGGGGGTTAACTAGGCAATGAAGACAGATCTGTGAAGGGCAGACAGCAGGAGGCTAGACAAGAAAAGTGTGCGAGTCATATAGAGTTATGCTGTATGCCAGTAAAATGTGAGATCAGAAATTAGAATGAAATAAGTTTCATTCTAAAAATATTCCAATCAATGTGCAAGAGTGGGTCTTTTCTTTACATTCTTTCTTTGGTGCTTATGTTACCAAAAACCCAGAATTGTAAATGACACAGTCAACCGAAACAGGGTTTGAACTTGCAACACAAGGAAGCAAGAAGTATCCTTTTTTTTTTTTTGTTTCAGTCATTAGACTACAGCCACGCTGGGTCACGGCTCTGAAGAATTTTTAGTTGGACAAATCAACCTCAGTACTTAATCTTTTTCTTAGCCTGATACTTATTCTATCAGTGGATTTTGCCAAACTGCTAAGTTATAGGGGCGTAAACACACCAATACCGCTTAGCAAGCAGTAGTGAGGGACAAACACAGACACAAAGATACACACATGACAGGCTTCTTTCAGTCTCTTATTTATTTATTGCCCACAGGGGACTAAACATAGAGGGGACAAACAAGGGATTAAATCGATTACATCGACCCCAGTGTTCAAGAACACAACACACAGCTTGGTCCAGGAATCAAACTCACTACCTCGTGATTGTGAGCCCAATGCTCTAACCACTGAGCCATGGTAGATATAGTAAAAATGACTAAATGCCAGAAAGCATTTTGTCAAATACTTGACCATTTTTACCACTCAAGGATAAAGCTACTGATATGAAAATATATGCAGACAGCATACTACTTACTCCAAGAGACTGAGCCAGAGAATGGGAGGAGGGGGGAGATGGGGAAAGAGAAATGGTAAGAGAGAAAGAGATGGGGTAAGAGAGAGAGAGAGGGTAAAAGAGAGAGGAGGCAGAGAGGGGGAAGAGAGAGAGAGAAAGAGAGACAAAGGATGGAGGAGGAAGGAAGAGAAGATAGTTGTGGAGGAAACAGAGTTAAAGGGGAGGGGGAATAAGAGATACAGAGGTGGGGAACACAGAAAGAAAGAGAGAGAGAGAGAGAGAGAGAGAAAGAGAGAGAGAATCACAGAAGAGAGTAAAGAGAATTGCACAAGAGGGGAAAGACAAAGAGAGAGTAGCAGAAGAGACACACACACATACACACAGAAGAGACAGAGAAAGAGAGTGAGAGAGAGAGAGAGAAACAAACACGGAAGGAGAGCATCACAGAAGAAATAGACAACGAGAAAGCATGTCGCCTGAATTGAGTGCATTATTTGGAGCGAGAGGGGGGGGGAAGGTTCTTTTTTTTTTTTCTCGTTTGCTTTTGTCTTCATCAGAAATTCTAAACACTGGTTACTTTAAAACAAAGCCTGACCCCCACCCCCACCCCCACCCCCACCATTCCCTCCTCCTCCTCCTCATCATCATCCTCTTCCCACCACTTCATCATCATCCCCTGCCCCACCGCTCTCTTCTTCCTAGTCACATCCTTTTAGCTGAGAAGGAACGAAAAAAAAAAAAAAGAAAGAAAAAGAAAAATAATAAAAAAAAATGAGGAGTGTACAGTTTCTCACTAACATGTTGACTAATTTGGTCGTTGTCGTTATTCCTCTTGAACAGCAAACACTTCACCTCTAGGTCTCACTTGCCATTTTCGAAATGCTCACACTTGCTTCTGTCTTGCTACTTATCCCTCACCTCCAACCATCACTGCTGCCACACACACACACATATATATATATATATATATATATATATATATATATATATATATATATATATATATATATATATATATATATATATATATATATATATATATATAAATACACACACACACACACACACATCCACATAAATATATATACACATCCACTCACTCTACATATATATAAACATACATACATACATATAAAATATACACACATAAGCTCAGTTCTAGAAAATTCAGTAGCCTTGCCACTTTGCATTTCACTTTCCTTTTTGTTTTCTCCTCCCCCCCCCACCTCCACCCCTGCACTCTGTTACATTATTATTATCATTATTAGCATTATTATTATTATTATTATTATTATTATTATCATTGTTGTTGTTGTATCTGGAAATCAAGCTCACGACTACAGACTACCGTTGTCAATGTCACCACCATCATCCTCCTCCTCGTCGCCATCTCGCAATTGCCTTTAGACCTGGCCACTTGCACAGTATCTGGGGCCAGGTCTCCACTCGGCAACCCCTTTTCCATCAATGCTTTTTGTGGCAATGAATCATGTGTCAATGAGGGAACTTCTACCTGATTGTCCTACCTGTCAGTAATAACCCTTTCTTCTATAGGCAACAGGCCTGAAATTTTCAGGGAAAGGGGCTAGTTAGTTACATCAATCCCGAGTACTCAACTGGTACTTATTTTAGGCAAAGCCAACCCCAGTGGCTTTTTGTCTCATCTCGCAATTGCCCTGGTCAACGAACTACTGCCACCACAGCTGTCTCTGTCACTACAGCCATGTCCACCATCATCCTCATCATCGTCGTCATCATCATTGTCACAGCTACCACCACAGTAACAGCCAATGGCACCATCCTTAAAAAAAACCCAATGATGCCAACAACATCACGGACACCACCGCCGTCGCCAACACCACTACAACCTACATTCTGCCTCAGCTTGTTCTTGCTCATTTACAACAACAACTCACAACAAAGTATTCACGTAGGCACAGGTGTAGCTGTGTGGTAAGAAACTTGTCACATGGTTCCGAGTTCAGTCTCACTTGAGCAAGTTTCTTCTACTATAGCCTAGAGCCTACAAAAGCTTTGTGGGAGAAACTGAAAGGAGCCCATCATGTGTGCGTGCATGTGCATGCGTGTGTGTAAGTGTGTTAGTGTCTGTCTCTGTTTGTCCCTCACCACTGCTTGACAACCAATAATGGCTTATGTTCTTGTAGCTTAGTGGTTCGGTAAATGAGACCAATAGAATTCAAGTGACCTGAATTAAAATCTTCCATCAAAATTTCATGTTAATTTATATTGCAAACACTAGCTTAATAATGACAAAGTTATTTTACTAAATTCATTCTTCATTATTTTAAAAATTAATTGAAACAAAGGCAGGGTATTTCAACAGAACTATGGAAATGAAAGGGTTAAAAAGTGGTTGGGTGTAATTTGAGGGAGATTTGGCTATTATTACTAACAGGTTGAAGGCAGCAAGCAGGCTGAATTGTTAGCACACAGGGCAAAATGCTTAGCAGTATTTCAGCTATGATTACATTCAGAGACAAAAAGCCACTGGGGTTGGCTTTGCCTAAAATAAGTACCAGTTGAGTACTCGGGATTGATGTAACTAACTAGCCCCTTTCCCTGAAAATTTCAGGCCTGTTGCCTATAGAAGAAAGGGTTATTACTGACAGGTAGGACAATCAGGTAGAAGTTCCCTCATTGACACATGATTCATTGCCACAAAAAGCATTGATGGAAAAGGGGTTGCCGAGTGGAGACCTGGCCCCAGATACTGTGCAAGTGGCCAGGTCTAAAGGCAATAACTCTGGCTATTGCCCGATCAATTGGCACCTAATCCTATACCTAGCACCCTATTTTCAGATCTTGACTGGGACCCTCTTGTCAGTGAGAACATGATTTTCAAAGGCCTCCCACTGGGGCTACTCACTAGAACGAATAGGTGATTCATTGGTCAGTTCTAAATCCTCATAACATTTGTTACCTTCTACTTTGCAGGAACCTATCCTTCACCTACAAGAATATGTATGTGGGTGGTGGTCAGGAATCAGTGCATTTGTTGTTCTTGCTTGTTGCTATTTTAACCCTAGGTCAGGCTTGGTCGAGTAGACCAATGACCAAAGTTTGCTCTCATCCCATGTGTATGTGTGTATAAGTCAGTGTGTGGGTGAGTATTTGAGTATGTGTGAGTGGCTGTGTGAGAGAGAGAGAGAGAGAGAGAGAGAGAGAGAGAGAGAGAGAGAGAGAGAAAGAGAGAGAGAGAGAGAGAGAACAAAGAAATAGAGAATTACACACAGTGGGGTGGGGTACAAAGACAATGTTTGTCATACTTCAAGAAGCATCAAGAGTAAATGTGGCACATTACTGACCATATTGGTCAGTGTGTGTGTGTGTGTGTGTGTGTTAGCACATGTGTGTGTGTGTGCGTGTGCATGCTTCTAAGCACGTGTAATGAAAGTGCATTTGTAAGCGCACGTGTGTGAGTGTGCTCAGACCCAGATTCATCATATAATTAGGTCTACATACACACACACATATATATACAAACACACGCATATACTGTTTAATGTTTAAACACACATACATGAAGTTTAATGTGTGTGTGTGTGTGTGTGTGTGGTGAGGGATGTGTTTCATTAAAATGTGTGTCAATACATTACACACTCACACAAACTGACAAGACCTATTTTAATACATAGGCACTTGAATGATGATGATGATGATGACGATGATGATGATAGTGAAAGCAATAATGGTGATGATGAAAGTGATAATGATGATGAAAATGATAACGAAAGTGGTGGTGATGATGATGATGATAGCATTGGTAACTGTTAGGGATGATTATTACAATAAGAATATCGAAATAATAATAATAATTTCTAATTTTAGCACAAGGCATGAAATTTGGTGAAAGGGGTAGGGGTGTAGTTATTTTACATCAACCCCAGTACTTGACAGGTACTTTATTTTATTGATCCTGGAAGGATGAAAGGCAAAATTGATGTCAGCAGGATTTGAACTCAGAACATTAAGACAGGGAAGAAATACCACAAAGCACCTTGTCCAATGTGCCAATGATTCTGCCTCAACAATAATTCTTTCTATTCTAAGCATAGGGCCCAAAATTTTGGTGGATTACATCAAGCCCAGTGCTCAACTAGAACAAACAATAATAAATGCCCTGATGCAGTACCAGGCAGTGGCTTTCATGGCTTCTGATCTTAACTGATTGGAAGAGTCATCATGTACATTGTTCTGTCTTGGCATTGAGCAGATGGGCTACAGCAAAATATTCTGCTCAATACCACAGATTTGCTTGTCAGTTGTTTGACCGTAACCAGTTGAGCATGTCTCTTAGTGGCCAACGATATGTCCACCTCCGATCACAAAGAAGTATCGAGGGAGCATCATAGCCATGTGTTGAGAGGAATTTTTTGGCGTCTGAATAATTCATCTCTGGAAACATAGGTGTTTTGTTCAACATCCTTAAACAACCCTTATTCTGGGACCTTTCAAGCAGGATGGGCTACTCACATTTAAATCCTGTGCTTAACAAATTATATATTTACACACACACCATCATTTAATGTCCATTTCCCATGCTGGCATGGGTTGCACAGTTTGGTGGGAGCTGGCCAGCCAGACAGGTGTGCTAAGCTCCAATTACCTGTTTTGGCATGGTTTCTACAGCCAGATGCCCTTCCTAATGCCAACCACTTTACAGAGTGTATTGGGTGATTTTTATGTGGCACCTGCACCAGTGATTTTGACGTGGCACCAGCATGGGTGCCTTTTACATGGAATCCCTTTGGGTGTAAAATATCTGGTACTGGCACGTGTATGTGTGTGCGCGCACGTGTGTGTGTGTGTGTGTGTGTGTGTGTGTGTGTGTCCATGTCCTAAAAACAAATCCCAGCACTTTTCCATGTACACACCCCATCCCAGATACAGATAATTAAACCATTTCTGTGTAAGCCAGCAATAAACCCTCCAATCCACATGTTTAACTTAGGAAGGAGACAACTCAAATTTAAAGAGGAGAAAAACAAACAAACACACACACACCATTTTTAACCTCTTCTTCTCAGTTAGGGATCTTCTTTACAACTTCAGGCTTATGGGTTTGCAGCTCATTAAAGATATTTCAGGATGTAAATGGTGGTGGTGGTGGTGGTGCTTACTTGATGCATAATGATTAAAAGAAGTCACAAACATCTAATTGGTTCCAAAAAATTTAAGGTCTATTAATGCTGATAATGAAATGATAACGGACTTGCTTCTGACGTAAGCAATCCGATAAAAATCAGAAATTGGAAGTTGGTGAAATTTCTTCTCTGATGAAATGAAAACATGAAAAAAACTTTCTATACAACCAAAAGAGAATAAATAAACCATTTCAATTAGATTAATGAATAAAGGAAAAGAAAACATTAAGTACTTAATTATTAAGATTACTTCTTTTCTCTACTCTTTTACTTGTTTCAGTCATTTGACTGCGGCCATGCTGGAGCACTGCCTTTAGTCGAGCAAATCGCCCCCAGGACTTATTTTTTGTAAGCCTAGTACTTATTCCATCAGTCTCTTTTGCCGAACCGTTAAGTTATGGGGATGTAAACACACCAACATCGGATGTCAAGCGATGTTGGGAGGACAAACACAGACACACAAGCATATACACACACACATATATATATATATACATATATATATATATATATATATATATATATATATATATATATATATATATATATACATATATACGACGGGCTTCTTTCAGTTTCCGTCTACCAAATCCACTCACAAGGCTTTGGTCGGCCCGAGGCTATAGTAGAAGACACTTGCCCAAGATGCCACGCAGTGGGAATGAACCCAGAACCATGTGGTTGGTAAGCAAGCCACTTACCACACAGCCACAAATTTTTTTTCAAATTATTTCTTTCTACTATAGGCACAAGGCCTGAAATTTTGGGAAAGGGGGCTAGTTGATTATACTGACCCCAGTGCTGAGAGAACCCTATGGGGAAGGTAACTGGGTGGGGGGGACTACCCACCATCGTTCCCATAGGAATAGTGGATGAAAAAGTTGGATGGATGGATGGAAAACACACAGAAATTGTTAGTTTTAGTTTCATTTAATCATTTATTACTTTGGTGCCTAAATTTTCATCACAACGTCCATATCCTGGTCATCAAAACCAAGTGATAAATAAATAAGTTAACACTTTGTGTTTTTGAACGACTGAAAAGGGTTTTAGATATATTTTGTGAAACGAAGGGATGGTCATGGCTGGAGAACATTTGACCATAGGTCTGCTTGATCAGGATTGACCTGTTGCTAAGCAACAACATATGGACTGCAGTAAGGATTTCAACTTGTTTGCCGTGAGCCGTTCTTGAAGTTACATATCCAGTTTTCTCATCCGGTTTGGTGCTGCGCTTGTTAGGAGTGTCTTCCAATTTGGGTCTCTACCAATAGATTATATGATAGCTGCTGCATTGAGACTGTTGGCACATTTGGTCACAGCACAATGCATAAAGCAATCCTTGATGCACCACCACAAATGAAGATTATGTGCAAGTCAGTAACAGTGTGTGCGCACAGGTTGCACGAAGCAAAGGAAAGAGTGGGAGGAAAGGGAGTAACAGGAGGAGGAGGCAGGTTGCAGGAAGCAAAGGAAAGAGTGGGAAGAAAGGGAGTAACAGGAGGAGGAGGGATAATATTGTATCAGTCAAGGTTGAACCATTGCTATTGGTGGTTCAGAGTCTTTTTGTAGAAAACCTTGCTCTCATTAGATAAGCTTATCAAATCACCATCCATCCCAGATAAGTGTGTACGTGTGAGCCTGCCTCTAAGCAGTGTGTGTGTGTGTATGCTTCTGTTTTGACAGATCATTTTTTGCAGTGGTAAATTTAACCAAAACACAAACAAACAAAAAACCCAACAAAAACAGCAATATTACATCTTCTTATGCTTTACCATTTACTTCGGCACTGGCACCACACAGTAAGAGTGAGAAGAACCAGCGAGCTCAAGTTAGCATATCTGGTTTTTAATCCCAGGTGTAAGCTAAACTGGTTCAGTGAAATCACTAATTCCTTTAACAAAAAAGAAAGGTGGGGAGGAATGGTTGTCACATAATTTCATTTTTCCCTTTCATCTAGAAATACACAGAAATTCGCATCATTTTGAATCCACTGTTTGTTGGGTCAATAGAGCAATGGATCTCAACCAGGACCCATTTGACCTCTGGAGGCTTATATAAGACATTTGGGGTCCACGCAAGCAAAATAGTAGATTGGGGGTCCACAGCAGCATTTCAAAAGTTCACGAAAAAATTTTCACTTTTGCAAGAAACAGTTTGGTTTCTTCCTCTGATGTTTTACATGATTCAACTGATACAAGTTATAATGCGTGACAAACAAAATAGGAATTTGGAAACAAGTGTCTGTAAAACTAGTTTTTAAACATCAAATGGCTATAGGGGTCCACCAGAATAAAATAGTAATTAAAGGGGTCTGTAGGCAAAAAATGGTTGAGAACTATTGTGTTGGAGCAGCAGACAAAATGCCCTGTGAAATTTGTTTGAGCTCTTTATGCTATGAGTTCAAATACCATTAAAGTCAACTCTGGCTTTTATTCGTAACATGTATTCTTTTATTCTTTCACTTGTTTTGGTCATTTGACTGCAACCATGCTGGAGCACTGCTTTTAGTCAAACAAATTGATCCCAAGACTTATTCTTTGTAAGCCAAGTACTTATTTTATCAGTCTATTTTGCCAAACTGCTAAGTGATGAGGGTGTGAACGAACCAACATCAGTTGTCAAGCTATGGTGGGGTGGGGGTGGGGCCAAATACAGGCACATCATCATCATCATCATTTAACGTCCATTTTCCATGCTGGCATGGGTTGGACAGTTCGACTGAGGTCTGGAGAACCAATAGCTACACCGGGCTCCAATCTGATCCACATATATATA